>NC_133778.1:37126120-37211637 GCF_003597395.2 Chelonoidis abingdonii | reverse complement strand
CCACAGTGCAACGCTCCAGAAATCGATGCTAGCCTCGGACCATGGACGCACACCGCCGAATTAATGTGCTTAGTGTGGCTGCGTGCACTTGACTTTATACAATCTGTTTTATAAAACCGGTTTATGTAAAATCGGAATAATCCCATGGTGTAGACGTACCCAGTGTCTAGGACAAGGTGGGCCCCAATCTCAGTTGAGGTCACTAGGTATTCCTATAAATAATAATAGAGTAAAACTAATAGAGCCCTGGCATTGTCTCTGTTAACAAGGGGCTCATGTGAGCCCTGCAAGACCCTGGCAGCACATGAGTAAGTTTCCATTTAAAATCTTAGCACAGAGCTTTGTACAGCATTAGCTGCAAACTAGTTCTTTCCCCTAATGGAAACGCCTTCAAGGTATGTTTGTTTTCCTGTATTGTAGATCCTGAACACATAAACAACTTCACTGTGCACCCTGTTTGTGTCAATGTTTGTTGAGTAGAGCCAGCCCTCAGCAAGGAATTACGCATACCAGTACATCAATTCAAAATATTTGCAAGAGCGGAAGCTATTTAAAGCACTAATCTGTAATTAATATAAATAAGCAAAGCAGTCTTTCACATCAGTGATAATAATGATGCCCTAGAGTTTTTTTTAATCCATCTTTTTGTCAAGTGAAGCACCAGGGAATTTGCCTACCACTTTCAGAGCCTGCTTAGAAGACTCTGCTTTGATATGTGAGTTGGGTTTCAGAGTTCTTCACATCAGGTTCATAACACTATATAATCAACAGTAGTGGCTTGTAACGCTAAGACACACTGGCTAGGTAATTCACTGTGTGCTAATAAAATTTTAACAGGCAGAGGTAGTACCGTTATACTCTTTATAAGCGATTTACTAACTAGTCTTTCCTTCACTGCTGCTGTTATATTTTTATTGTATCTGGGAATTCTTAAGCATATGGCAATATTTCATTGGAAAAAAGCCTTAAGAACTCACCCTGTCCTCAGGGAAATCCATGAGAGTTGACTTAAGTGGCTGGAGGCTCAGGCCTTCACACTTCAGTCCCATGTGTCTTCAACGAAGAAGAGCTCTGTGTAGCTCAAAAGCGTGTCTCTCTCACCAATAGAAGCTGGTTGAATGAAAAATATTACCTTGCCCACCTTGTCTCTCTAATATCCTGGGACCAACATGGCTACAACAACACTGCATCTCCCTACTATTAGACAGTCATCACGAAGGCTTTTTAAATAACAAAATGTTAGTCATGTGTAGGCACAGCTACATAAGTAACTTCCTGACTGCAAACACAGCCAAGATTTTGCAATACAAGTAACACCTCAAATAGGCTAAAAGTGAGCAGAGCTGTTTCTATAACTTTCCAGTCAGAGTAGTGTTATATGCCCGGGACCCTCCAGGAGATCTCTGGCATCTCTGCACAAATTAAATTGTCCACACTCAATATTTAATAGTACTGCTGTCCCACTGCTGTGGATCAAATCATCCCTTGTTGTGTTACAAATAATGGGGAAGAGATATGAAAGTAGTCAGAAAAATCGACATGCTCCCTTCTGAGAAAAAGCGACAGAGATTGCAACTTTAAAACACTGAACCTGAGGATATGTAGACATAACAAGGCACTCCAGTTCTGCTCTGCACCCTGCCCCACCTTATATGTCTCCTTCTTAGAGAAAAATGCTGCTTTGGGTTTCTAATCCTGTGCCTGTTCCTTCTCTCATGGGGTGAGAAGTAGGTAGAAGGAACAGAAAGGGACTTAGTTGTGCAAAATATTTTTGGAGGTGCCTCTCACTCAAAGTGCAGTATCTGCCCCATTGATCAGCAGAGCAGCAGTGAAAAGTAAACTTCATGCTGAAAAGTAACTACCGCTGCTGTGCAATATTTGGTTGATGAGGCTTTAGAATAATCATTGTATCCCAGCAACTGCAGGGCATTGTGTTCTGGCTTGTAAAATTACATTTATAATGATAAGAAATAATCATAAATAATAATAAAACAATAAATCAGGTGAAATTCAGACTTGTTTGCCTTTGATAAGAATGCTGTTAACCCCGTGGAGAAGAAAGTGAGCCATTTATGTGGAAATAAAACACCAATGAAGTCTATAGCATGCATAGACAATATCTCTATTTTTTTCATAATATACCAGGGACTGAGTCAACAACTAATACGGGAAAGCTGATCAGCTGTTAAGTTTTTTTCATTAAAATATTGATTGATGTGGAGTGTTATTGTGACCAATGAACACTAAGCATTGCTATGATTCTCACTAAAATAAGAGAGGCAAAGCAGGCAATTTTCAAAGGGTTCTTGGTCTCAAGGCACCAATATCATCTCATGTTTTAATATGGGGTCAAAATTAAAGCAGAAAGCATGGGATTACACTAAAAATCCTGCCAGGCTGTGTGAGGAAGCTGCACATAGGAACTTTAATTTGTCCAGAGTAGGTAAGTTTCTGCTCCTCATATGGTGTTCTCATTCCAGCTGTCTTTATATCAAAGATATTCTGTTTATAGACAGTAATCTACTGATGCCAGAAACTGAAGGCTGTATGATAGATTGCCATTGACAAACTGATCTGTCCATGGGTTATCACTGGCTCTAATTAAAGATAGACATGAGCTACTGAGTCACGGTCCCTTCCATCGGTGACAATAGGGCAGCAGTCACAGAAATAGCTGCAAAGGACAATGGATTCATTTGGCTGACTGCATGATGTCTGAATTAATGGTCAGGAAATGAGCCATTATTATATCCTTACTGGTAGGCTGCTTCATAATGCTTTTGGTACGCGGTATGCTTCTCACTTCAACTTGTTTAGAAATACAAGGGACTCATATACTGTTATATACAATAATATAATATAAATTAAACTCTAATGCATGAGAGATTTGCATTTATTGGGTATAAAACTGTGACCACCTATAATCCAAATGAACTATGTATGTATGTAACCTGCTGCTATCCCCATTTTTTTTCTAGTTTCTCTGTTTCAAAATTTGGTGAAAGGTTTCATCATTTCACAAATAAACGTTAACAACTATTGTTAAAGATAGAAATGTCATATCACATATCTAAAATGACTGGGCTCTGAGACTACCTGGGGCCAGATGCTGAGCTGCACTGGAGCAATGCCCAGCACAGCTGCAGTAGGGCGGGCAAAGGTGACTTTATACCCTCTTGATCCTAGGACTAGATGCGGGCAGGTGAGGCCCCCAATTCAACTCAAAGCAGCCTCAGGGGCAGTTCTGGGGTGCAGAGGTAATCTGACCTCAGCTCCTGTTCCCCACCCAAGCTCCCAGTGTCATAGCATCAATTTGAGCTCGCCTTTGCGTCTAGATTTCAGCAGCTGGTTAAGCCAACTTTCCTTCTGCTTTGCACTGCTGAAGTGGCATAAAGCAGCCAGACCACAGTGGAGGAAGTGGCCAGTGATCGCTGGCCCGAGGAGCTACAATCTAAGCTATGCAAGGGCAGTAGCCAAGTTGATAAGATATGTTTCTCCTGGATCTGTTTTTACGGGGCTGAATGTCTAATACATAATGAATGTTCAATACATTGAAATACAAATGCCTTGCAAGGAGCAGTCTGTTACTCAAACAAAAGCTGCTCTAACTTTTCAAATAGCCTTATTGTTTTATTGACTATGCGGGTGGCAGAGACAAAGCAGAGCAATAAACAACATGAAACAGAGCACCAAAAACTTTGGCTTTTCATTCTTCCTTGTCTCTCCTCCTTTCTGTGGCAGGGAAAAGCTTTATAGTCAGTTTGTGGTAACCTCTTTCCAAGCACCTTTGAGTGCAGACAAAGGCTGCCTGGAATACAACCATTCTATTATACGAAGAATTTTGAGGCATTGACATTTGTTTTCATTCTGCCTCAGAAAGAAAATGAGACCTTGTGAAAATTTTCACAAAAAAACCCCATAATACAAACAGTCCCTGCCCTGGGAGTTTGGGTATTCACCAAGGGCGCGGGAATCTCATATTCAGGTCCGGTCTCTGCCTGATTCAGAGTAGGGACTTGAACCTGGGTCTTCTACATACCTGGTCAGTAACAGCAACAAATCTGTAACTAACCATGAGCTTTGTTTTTCCTATGGCTTCAAATTGTGTCTGAGTTTGATCACATAGAGTCAATCTTGTAGCCAAGCACAATGTGATTAGGAACTGGAAGCACAGACATAATGCTAGACTCTCAAAGGGGTGTGAGTGTGGTGGGCCCCTGTCTCTTTCCCCTGTAAATCAGCAATTATAGAGGGAAGAGGAGTGGCAGAGCTCCTAATCCAGCATGCATTTTTCTAGTGCCTCTGTGGAGAGTCCTGAACACTTCTGTGTTCCTCAGCTCTTTACAACAAGGCCTGTGGCAGCGGCTTAAAGCACTATCTGGCCCTTAGAAGTACATCAGAAGTTGTCAAGGGAACAATAACAAATTTACACTTTTCTGTCTCCTTTGATAAAGACTGACAATATTCACAGTTTCTTCTTGTCACCAAAAATGACACTGTGGTTTTAAAGTGATATCATGTGTTATCCATCAACGTTAAAAATGTTGTCACACTGCACTTGGAGGCTGTGAGAAATCTAGCAGCTCCCAGGGCTGGTGTAAGCTCCTGAAGCTAGAAGAAGCTCCAGAGCTAAACTAAACACACAAGCTGGAGCAAGCTTCAGAGCTAAACCACACTGTCAAACAGGTATGAGCTTCTGAGCTACACAATGCTCCCAGTCTATATTCAATTCCTAAAACAGAATGAACTTTTCTAACTAATCTAGATTTAGAGCAGGAAAACACTTCTGATAACAGAGACTATGCTGCTAAAATAGAGTGAACCTGTCTGCTGAGCTAGGCTTTATAGTTCTTTAGCCCCACCAATAATAGGTCCTGGCCCATCAACCCCCTTCACCGGATTCAAAATGGAGTCTCACAGCTTTGCTATAGCAATTTTTCTCAGCTCTAAGAGAAATTCATCAGCATGTCTCTCTGAGGTAAATATATCTATTAATTGTTTCAATCTTTTCAAAGTAAAGGCAAGAGAAAGGGAAAAACCAAACCTTGCCGTTGATTTTTACTTTGTTTCTTTTCTTTAGAACTTAATACAGAATGTAATACTGATAATGAACACCTATTTCACGCTTTCACAGTCCAGCTCTCTAGGCCTTATGTTCTTTCTCAAAGACCATTCCATTACAAATGTCAAAAAAGAAAAGTTCACAATCTTGTTGAGCTGTTGCTTTGTGGATGCATCCTAGGCTTCTTGCTTCCTAATAATATTTCATGTTGTCCCCTCTGCTGTTTAAAACATCTGGAAACTTAGAAACAAAACTTACTTGTCACACATAAGAAGAAAGTCCCTAAATACATATGTGTGCAATCCAACTCACTCCAAAGAGGAGACATCACTACTCATTCAGCAAAAGAAAGTTACAATTGATAACCTGTTTTCAGGAAGACAAGCCTACCCTTTTAGATTTCAAATAATAACCTTTGTAAGTGGCAGTATTAAAGCTGGTACAGAAAAAGTACATTGAGGTACTTAATCATATCAGATGTCTGTATGAACAAGATAACCTATATTACACTATTAGCAGTCATTTAAACATTTTAAACCAGTGAATTACACAGAAAAAAGATAATGTTAAAAACACAAATGTAAGTTTCACTGACTGTATGTCAGATTTGGCTTTCTTGGTTATTTGTAAGCAGAAAAAATGTTATTTAAAAAAAGTGATATTCATTCAACCATTCAAACTGCACCCACAAACCCTAGTACACATGAGTCCTCCTTTGTGTTAATTAAGAAGCCCTGTATTTAGGAGTTTACTTTTAAGGGACCATTATGATGGTCTATTTTGACCATCTGTGTGATATGTTTGATATTATTAAGTCCTTTATAACACAGACTAAAGAACCTCACTCAGCTAACTCTGCTTTAAGTCCATACAATTTGTTTGAGCTATACTATATACTTGACATCAAACGTCTCTGTTTCAGAAATTATTATTTCTGTGGAAAATTATTTTGATTTTTTAAGTTATTTCAGTGCAAAAAAGAAAATGAACTTAATGATTAGTGTCCCTTCAATGGTCTATCCTTGTTCAACAAAGCTTTTAAAGCATGTGCTTAATTTCCAGCCACTTCTATGGGACTTAGGCACCTAGTTAAAGTTAAACATATGCTTCAATGCTTTGCTGGATTGGGACTTAGAAGCAAATATGGTCTTTCACTATATAGATGAAACAAATAAAAATTTGCTAGAAATTAGGCCACAATATGGTTTAATGCCTTTAAATTTTGAAAGGAAAGATTACAAAAGCCTGAATGATTGTTAAAAATGTTCTTTACCGAGTTATTTAACTTGTCTGTGTCTCAGTAACTCCATCTATAAAATGGAGATGGTAACATCTATATATCAGGGGCTAAATCTAGTAATGTTGGACTAATACTTTCAGCTGAAAGGTGATTTAGAAGTACAAATGATCATTGCCAAACTCACTGAAATAATCAGAGCAGAGAAAGGTATTTAAGATATAACAAACTCCATACACCAAGTATAATAGGAAGTCTTGTATCCTGCCTCTGGCAGTTCCTGCTGCTTCAGAACAAGACACAAAAAGCCTCCCATAATTAACTGAGTCAACTGTTCAGTGTTGTACAAAGAGGGAAACAATTCCTTTGTGACCCTTGCGGATGGGTATCTGTTTATGCCTTGAAATCAGTGACTACCTGCACTTAAGATTTTTAAGACCAGAGTGTAAATTTTATGCCAACCTGTTTCATATTCAGTTTCATTTAAAACAGGCGCTGTCATTGAGATGTCAAAGTTCTATTCTATCCTTCTACTTTATGAGAGCCTACCTAAGAACATGTTTATGACCTGCTGACTTGGCTGCTTGCAGGAATAATCAGTAGTGGTTTCAGGCACTTTACTGGTTCGGCAAAATCTCTCTGTACAGTACACATCTGTAAATGCCACAGGTATTCCCTATGGTGCCCTGTTTTCTGGAACTAGACACTATACATAGGCTTCTTTGCCTTTGTTTTCTTACAATAAGACGATTTTATTTTCTTCTTGTCTACCAGAAGGTAGAAAGGAAGGAGGCTAGAAAACCTGGCTTTAATATTGCTACATGTTTTGGACATCACCTCAAAGATATTTACGTAGGTACTTATTTAGATTTCTGTAGACCGCACTATAGGTCCCTTTACCATGTGCTAAATTATAGCCAAAAAAGTGTGTTAAAAGAACATTAAGGTTGCAAGGCTGAGCACTCAAAAGTTAGGAAATTCACAGTGAAGGATGCCTGAGCAACCCTAATTCACTTCCTTGTGTGTATGTATTATGTTACACCTTTTAATTGCATGATCACTTCCTATTTTTTTTCCACAGGACCCCGGCCTCTTTTAGTGCACAAGATAATCTGTGCTCTGGGGTTGAATAATGGTAAGGTCTCCCTGTGCTCCTATGCAACTCTCCATCTTGTGCCTCCTATGGTCCTTCTCCTATGCTTCTAACTACCTGCTTCTCCTTACCCTCTAGCTCTTGCCCCTGGCACTTCCTTGCACTCTGACTCCTGCAACCTCCTTACCCACTCCCCACCCATTTCACATCTCGCTGTGTTTGAATCAGGTGTTTCCTCCTTCCCTTTTTACTGCCTGAGCCACAGCGAGAGAGGTATTAAGAATATAGAAGGAGAGAGACATTCTCCCTGCTCTCACTTCTTGTGTCCAGCACCACAACAGCCCCTGGGAACAGCAATTGCAGGGAAAGTCCTGCTCAGACTCGGCAGCCCTAATATGAAGTATGCTCAGTAGCTCCATGGAATGATGGATGCACAGTCAGGTCAGCACTCAGCAGTTGTAAGGGGCTGCATCATGCTCATTGCAGATGAAATCTTTGGAGAATTTAGCTGCCAAATTCTTACAACTCTCTACTGAGCATGTGTAAACTGAGTTGTTTGTTTTGAAGGCTTATAACTTTGCCAACTTTGGGTAGATTTTCACAGGGACAGAAAAAGCACATCTCTGACACCAGGCTGACCTCTCTGCCAAATTTCAAGGCCCGCTCCAATGAATGAAGCATCAAGAGGTTCTCAACAAAAAGGTTGGAAGACAATTTTTAACAGGGACAAAATAAAGCATTTATCAGTAACCTGACTTTCAGAAATAGCTGAAACATTTTAGCTGAAACTTTACAATAATAATAATAATAATAATTAATAAAATCAGCCTGAGGTAGACATTCAGAATGGAAAATTTCCCCTTAAATAATTAAAGTTTGGCAGAGTTATAAGCAATCAAAACAAGGTCTCATAGTAGGAAATGTAAGGCAACTTTAACTAAAGGGATTGCTATCAGCTCTAAAATCAATACAGTAATAAACTATTATATGATCCTGTGTATTAGAAACAGCACTTGAAGCATCATAATTAACTAATAAGAAGGTTTCCACCACCCATTTTTTAACAAAGTTTCTCTTCTAGTCAACTTCCTGTAAGAGCTCAGAGTCATTTAACAAATAAGGAAACACTTAATGAGAGACTTCCTTTGTTTTTCTAGTATAGTGCTACTGAGAGTTCAGGGATCCTGAAAAGAGATATTACATCTCAAGAACCAAAGCTATTAAAATTGTCTCGAGGAAATTAGAGATGTATGAGCACATGTGTTCATAGACATATGCCATAGGTGAGGAGTTGTTGTGATAAATTGGGCCGGCATGGTATGAATTGCACAGGTACGTGATGAACTAATGTATTTGTGACTCCCACCACTGGAACCCTATTACATGTTCTGGAACTGGGGCATGCTGAAAATGTCTCCAGGCAAGAGACCAGTCTGCTACAGGAATATCTGACTTTCCTCTGACCATTTCCATACTGCCACCTGTACCATCTCCATTTTGTTTGTGATGGAATCATTAGCTTTCTCACTCTCTTGCTGGCTAACACCCTGACTCTCAAACAGACAAAGCGATGTGTGTGCCAGCAATTCTGGTGTGAGTATCAGACTCCTTATGCTAACAAGTATTTGCGTGAAGAGAAGCTCCCTCCCCAAGCATGTATATGACATAAACCTGAACTTTCAAGAAAAAATAGATGAATGAGATGAGATGCAGGGTTGAATCAAAGCCTGAAATCTGATTTAGCGAATGTGGTCACAAAAGCATTTTCCCATTATTCACTCAGCTCTACTTCATGCTCATTAAATGTTAAAAACAGCTTTTAACATCAGTATTCCACACCAATGTGCTATTACAGCAAAGTGCTGTTAGAGTATAAACATGGAGTGGGGTGGTTCTATGAAACACAGCCTACCTAGCAAAAAACTACTTTTCAGTGGAGAAACATTTCAAATATTCTTTCTGTGCTCTTGAAGAAATGTACACTTTTAAATGTTTAAATGGCCTGTGATAGAATGTGGCATTTTGTTTTCCATACACCTAAAGTAGGACATCTTTATATGTCATCCCAGTGGTGCTATCAATGGCTACCAAGAAGTGAGATTTCACTTACAGCTACTGTGTTCATAGAATACCTCACTTTTCCTGCTGACAAGGGGTGCTCTGAGGCCTCTTGAGACACAAGACCCCCACAGTCCTCATGCACACTCTGACTTTGAATGGTTGGTCTCTGTTGTATAGCTCCTTTAGTAACGAACCTACAGGTCTGGTGCTGACCCTCCATTCACTCCCAGAGCCCCTTTGTGCATGTTCCTCTTTCTACAGTACCTTTGGTGCCTACGTTATGCACTTGCAGAGGCCTTGGGGCAACACTGTGCAATCCACAGCTTTGTAGTCATGCACATTCCCTCCCACTTTCTTGGCTGGCCAGTCACCTAACTCCCTCTGCCCCTGTTCCATGTTAGCACACCTCATGTGTCCAGTGGGTAAGACCACACAGAAGATGCTGCTTATGCTGGAGGGAGGGGCAAGGATATGGAGCATCCTGGGTTTGGTGAATTTTGTTCCTGTTGTTTTCTGTGCTCTTCATGTGCTTTGCTACTAATGCACGTTGTGAAGAGATGGAATGGAAGCACCATATGACTTTTATAGCACATCTTGGCTGTTGGTTCAGAGTGGAGTCACTTGCCTCTTTCTCACGCAGAAATACAGTACTTGGCAGTGATGAAAGTCAGGGAGGAGTGAATACAAAATGAAGCCTTTGGGGAGCAAAAGGAATATTTTAATATTACAGTGCATGGAATCTGCATCTTTCTGAGATGGCAACTATCCCTTCCTATACCTTTTAAACAAACATTGATACGTGTAGGAAAACTTCTGAGGCCAAGGATCTGGTGTTTGGTGTGACTCTGTTTTTTATTAGGTTTTTCATCTGTGCTGATCGAGTGAGAAAGAGGTGATGCGATCCCCTTTAGGCTACATTGTGAATCAGCTCAAATTAGGACTCAGCTGCATCCTGGCTTCTAAATCTTTATTTACAGCCAGCACACCAGCAAACAGTCTCAGATACCTCCATTATGGCTGCAGATATGAAACATCTGTGTTGTAACCAAGACAGCACACAGCTCATGAAAGCCCTCTTGAAACAATCTAGTTGAAGAATTACTAAGTTAGATCTTTGTAATACTAGGCTGTGTGTACTCCAGGCACTATTCCTTCCTCCATCTCTTCAGGCAAGGAAGTAATTATTTTGTGGAATTCCTGTGTCAAGTTTGTTCCCCTTTTGACATCTCAAATCTTTTTTATTTGCCTGACACTGGTAAGGTAAATGGTGGTGTGAAGCAGTTTATTTGGAAACAGGGATGAGGTGTTAATGAGAACACCACATTTTCTTACGCTCAGCAGAGCTGCGGTCCGAAGTCTCAGCTGAAAGAAAAATGTCAGCCAAAACTGGAGCTGAGAGCCATCTGGAGCCATTTTGCTCTAAAACTGCATAGCTCCTACTCAGACTTCAGGAGGAAAAGTTAAAGGATAGCTGTAGTCCCAAAATACATGCAGGAAGTATGAACTTACTGTGTTAGTGAGACTGTAAATTAAGCTAATAGGAGGGCCAGGCCTGCAAAGTGCTGAGAGACTTCAACTCCCAGTTGAAACCAATGCGAGTTGAGTGTGTTTAGCACCTTGAAAGATTAGCCTACTAATTTGTTCCTCCTGCCTGTAGTACACTTGCTGGGAGGATCGACTTGACAAGGACAGAGATATATGACCATTAAATTGTTTGCAGATTTGACCTATCTGTCCATAATAAAAAATAATACCTGAAGTGCTATAAGTCTGCCAAACATTTTAAAGAAATACTTGTTTAAAGATCAAATATATCATGTAATCTCATAATGTCAGATTAGGATATAAAACCACATAACATGACACAAAGCAGCACTACAAGACATATTGTGTAAGAAATTTTACAAACAGTTTCTTCTGGACCTTTCACATGTTGTCAGTTTGAATAGTGAGTATGATGCATTTCAAATTTCTCCTGTCAGCTGGACACAAAATGAAGCGGCAAAAGTATTACTATAAATACTATCTAGAAATATTAGTTTATGTTATTAACTAGAAATATATACCCAGAGATTTTTGTAAAATCAAAGAAAAAAACAAAAACCTCAGCAAGTTATACCTCTCTAGTTTTCAAAATGGGTCTGATCCTAAGGAGCATAAAACCTCAAAGATTCTGGTGCAACATATAATTAAAACTGATCAGCTGAATTCTTAATTCAAGCTTTGAAAATATGTAGCCCAAAATTCCAAATAAATATTTAAGAGTAAGTTTAAAAAATGTGACACACAACCAGCACGAAGGTTTAGAATGTTCCAAATGTGCGTTTTGCTGATTCTTTTTCTTAAACAGCACTTTTCTATGTGTGAATAATTTTTTAAAATTCCATGTTACCTTCCTAAATAGTACAATATTTTTGGGGAGATAGATATTGTTTAGTTGGGTATGTTCCATATGATCTGCTTTAAATATAGCACTTTAAAGGAAGCTGTTGTAAAAAATAACAGAAGCAAGCAAAATAAAATCAAGATTAAAAAAAAACAGAGCTAAGAACAAAAAAGAAAAGTAATTGAAATAAACAAAGGTGATATTTAGTATAATGATAACAAGGAAAAAATTCTTTAACTTACCTTAAGTGCCAGCTAGTGGTAAGAAGAGAAAACAGCTAAGCAAGTAATCTGTAGTGTATCAGGCTAGTGAACATCTGTCAGAACTGATTTTCCTGTGACTTTCTTTTCTATTTACACTTAATCATTTTTATGGCCTTATTCAATATAAACTGAAAGTATGTAAGATGATAAATGTCATCGGTAAGATTTTTGTGAATTGAAAATTAGCCAGATAGGTGTCTATCGAGGGCTTCTTCTGTACCATCAGGTAACTGCCACTGCCATAAGCAGAATAGTAGACTGGGTGGATCAATGATGTGATCAGTAATTATGGCAATTACTTTGCCCCCCTTCACTTTTGGCAGCATAAAGAGGAGCAAAACAAAGCTTCATTAGGACCGCGTGGAGAGAAAAGGTGGCTACGTGGGATGCCCTATTCCATGTAGCCACCTTCCTCTCTCTACATAGTGAACACGTGGCCAAAGGTCTGCATGGAAAAAATGAGTAATGTTAAGCAGCAGCATCCCCAGCAGGACTGTGACATGAGTAGGGTAAGTCTAGTAGAAAGTTCATGTTCCTTTAAGAAACATTAATTCCCTCTTTGTTCTGCCATTCCTTCGTGGAGGCGATCAGAGTGCAGCAGCGGAGTGGCAGCCATTGATAACACAGCTCTTGCCCTGGACACTCCGCCATGGCTTGAGGGAAGGGCGTTGGAGGAGAGCGAAGAGGAAGAGTCGAGATTGGGATCTGTGGAGCACAGAGCTCCCCAGGTGCCCATTTTCTGCTTAATTTTTTGTTTCGTTTTGTTTCACTGCTACGGGTCATAGAAACCAGCAGCTGGGATTTGGGGGGGGGAAATGTGCAGGTGCTCTGCTGGAGTCACTGAATTTTGAATGAATTTGTTCTCCTCTGTGGGATTTTGCACAGGGCCATGGCCTGTACATAGGTGAACAGTGAAAACCTACACAACTTAAGTATCCAAGCAGCAGGCCATCCCTGCTACTCTCTTCCCATTCCCACAGTAAGGCTAGCTATGGAAGTGCTTGGCGCACTACGAGGGGCTGAGGATTTCATACCGAACGATTAATGCTCATTTAAACACAAGCACAGTTGTGTGTTTTAGACTTTACTTTCTTTCCAGCATCAAGCCCTTCTACAAACAAATTGCTTTAGGCTACAGCCAACTTTCTCTTACACAGTACAGCTGATCTGGGTAAAGGATGGAGGCAATCAGCTCTGTGCCCACCCTTCTGCATTCATCCAAGGAGGCAGGGAGATCTCTTGAGATGGTCCCTACAAATTGTAGTGCCCCTTCTTGCAGAGGGGCCATGGAGGGCTGCGTTAGCACCTGTGTAGCTGCTGTGTGGGAAAAGAGGAGCCCAGATTGAGGCCCTAGGTATCATAAAGATCTGGGCTTCGAGGGGTGTTGAAAGGCTTTGGAAGGGTGGTCTGGGCAGCAGCTGTGTCCTTCTCACATACCACTGGGAAAGATTTGTACTCCTGCCGCACAGGACACAGACTTTCTTCTAGGTTCCAGTTTGGAGCTATTAGGTCAGTCCTCTTTTGTGCCATACAGATCCATTCAGTCTTTCTGGGCCAAGCGGACTTTTATTCCTTTTCCTTGGCCAATAGGCTGCTAGGGAGGCATTCATTCTGCATCCTTTCTTGGTGAACTGAAGGAGGCAAAACTTGTCTTTTAAGCATAAATACACAGGGAGGGCCCTAAGCATTTTAATGCCCAGGGTGATAAAGCTTTTTAGGGAATGGGATTTGGTGGCTTGGGCAACAGTCAGAATCTATTCGGATTCTCTGGTTAGGGGCCTGACTGAGCCACATAACTCCAGCTGGGATCTGCACTGCGGACATGCCAGGGGTTGGATTTATTCTAGTTATTGAAAATACACACATATCATGGAGAAGATTGGGCAAAAGAGTAAATACTGTCCAGAAAGCGTAAAAACACAAGTCTAGTTTCACATGGCTTCAGTCTACTGTTTCAGATATGTTGAACCACATCTTGTTGACCTTACCTGTTAAGACTTCCACTGATTTCAGTGTTCAATCTGGATTTCAATGAGGTTTTGTCAGAGTAAGGTCTGTGAAGCTTAACCAAATATTAGCAATTTACTTTTACAGTGATTTATTTGGTGTATACACCATGCCTTCCAGGATTCAGAAGACCCTGTACTGTACAGTACATATAAAGATCATTTCACTCACCATTAAAATGCGGCCACTTCAGAAATGGAAGTAGAACACAGTGAACAAACGTGTGAAAGAACAGCCTCACTCAGGGTATGTCTACTCTATGAAATTAGGTCGATTTTATAGAAGTCGATCTTTAGAAAGCAATTTTATACAGCTGATTGTGCGTGTCCCCACTAAGTGCAGTAGGTCAGCAGAGTGCGTCCTCAATACCGTGGCTAGCATCGACTCATAGAGTGGTGCACTGTGGGTAGCAATCCCACCATCCCTACTGCCCATTGGAGTTCTGGGTTAAGCTCCCAGTGCCTGATGGGGCAAAAATATTGTCATGGGTAGTTTTGGGTACATGTTGTCAGTCTCCTCGCTCTCCCTCCCTCCTTGAAAGCAACGGCAAACAATCATTTTGCTCCTTTTTTCCTGGGTTACCCGTGCAGATGCCATAGCATGGCAAGCATGGAGACCACTCAGCTCACCACTGCTGTTGTGAGCATAGTAAACACCTCTCACATTATTCTGCAGTATGTGCAGAACCTGGCTAGGAGACACCAGCATGAGGATGATTGTTAGGAGGACATGGACACAGACATTCCTGAAAGTACCAGATCTGGCAATTGGGACATCATGGCAGCGGTGGGGCAGGTTGATGCAGTGGAATGCCAATTCTGGGCCCAGTAAACAAGCAGAGACTGGTGGAATCACATAGTGTTGCAGGTATGGGATGATTCCCGGTGGCTGTGAAACTTTTGCATGCATAAGGACACTTTAATGGAACTGTGTGAGTTGCTTTCCCCCACCCTGAAGTGCAGGATGAAACCTGCCCTGACAGTTGAGAAGCGAGTGACGATAACCCTGTGGAAGCTTGCAATCAATTCAGAGTGAGTAAATCTACTGTGGGGGCTGCTGTGATCTAAGTAGCCAACGCAATCACTGAGCTGCTGCTATCAAGGGTAGTGACTTTGGGAAATGTGCATGTCATAGTGGATGGCTTTGCTGCAATGGGGTTCCCTACAGTGGTGGGGCGATAGACAGAACGCACACCCCTATCTTGGCACCGGATCACCTTGCCAATCAGTACATATACCACAAGGGGTACTTCTCAATGGTGCTGCAAGCACTGGTGGATCACAAGGGATGTTTCATCAATGGCAACGTGGGATGGCCAGGAAAGGTGCATAATGCTCACATCTTTAGGAACTCCAGACTGTTCGAACAGCTGCAAGAAGGGACTTACTTCCCAGACCAGAAAATTACCATTGGGGATGTTGAAATGTCAATAGTTATCCTTGGG
This sequence comes from Chelonoidis abingdonii, assembly GCF_003597395.2. Classification (NCBI taxonomy): domain Eukaryota; kingdom Metazoa; phylum Chordata; order Testudines; family Testudinidae; genus Chelonoidis; species Chelonoidis abingdonii. Next base: position 37,196,084 of record NC_133778.1, on the reverse strand, counting down.
GACCCAGCTTACCCCTTGCTTCCATGGCTCAGGAAGCCATACACAGGCAGCCTGGATAGTAGTAAGGAGCAGTTCAACTATAGTCTGAGCAAGTGCAGAATGGTGGTAGAATGTGCCTTTGGACATTTAAAAGCTTGCTGGCACTGTTTGCTGACTAGGTTAGACCTCAGCGCAATGAATATTCCTATTGTTATTGCTACTTGCTGTGTGCTCCATAATATCTGTGAGAGTAAGGGGGAGACGTTTTGGGCAGGGTGGAAGGTTGAGGCAAATTGCCTGGTGGCCAATTTTGAACAGCCAGACACCAGGGCAATTAGAAGAGCACAGCTAAGTGCACTACGCATCACAGAGGCTTTGAAAACCAGTTTCAGGACTGGCCAGGCTACGGTGTGACAGTTGTGTGTGTTTCCCCTTGATGCAAAACCGCCCCCTTTGTTGAATTTACTTCCCTGTAAACCAATCCTCCTCCTCGTTCGACCACAGCTGACAAAGGAAATAAAGTCCCTATTGTTTTGAATCCATGCATTCTTTATTTATGAAGAAAAAAGTGAGATAACTGACAAGATAGCCCTGGTGGGGTGTGGGAGGAGAGGAAGAAGGAAGGACAAGGTCATATTGCTTATTGTAGCTACACTACAAATCAAAATTGTTTGAATGACAAACTTCTGTTTCTTGGGCCATCCTCTGGAGTGGAGTGGCTGGGTGCCTGGAGCCCAGGACTGCCCAGAGGATTCAGAGGGCCTGGGGTCTTCAGTGGCAGGGGTCCTTCCGCTCTGGGTCTTCGGAGCACTTTGGCGGTGGGTCCCAGAGCGAGTGAAGGACCCGCCGCCAAACTGCCGTCAAAGACCGGGAGCAGGAGGAGGCCTCACAGCTGAATTGCAGCCAAAGACCCAGAGAGGAAGAAGCTCCGGGTCTTCAGCAGCAGGTCCTTCACTCCAGGTGTGTTCGGCGGCACTGAAGGACCCGCTGAAAACTCTCGTGGGAGTCTCTGAAAACTCTCGTGGGGGCCCACTGTGGGGCTCAGGGCCTGGGCAATTGTCCCACTTTCCCCCCCACCCCGCGAGAGGCCCTGCCAGAGCCTCCCTGCCCCCGCGTTCTTGGGCATCTGGGTGAGGAGGATATGGAACTTGGGGAGGAGGGCAGGCGGTTATATGATGTGTGCTCTTGTTGCCTTTTCTGTAGCTCCACGAGATGCCTGATCATATCTGTTTGCTCCCCCATTAGCCTCAGCATCTCCTCCTGCGTGTTCTGATCATGCTCACTGTATGATTTCCTGGCCTCTGCCACCGAATGCCTCCATGCATTCAGCTGTGCCCCACCAGTGTGCTCAAAAACATGTCATCGCAAGTGCGTTTTTTTCCCCTTCTAATCTGCGATAACCTCAGGGACAGAGATACAAGGAGCATAGAAACATTTGCACCTGTGGGGGGATAAAAAAGGAGAGTAAAATTTAAGATGATACATTTCTGAGAACAAAAGGGAGACTCTTTCACAGTGAATCGAGCAATTCACAGCAGACAATACATGTGCTTTTGGTACACGGTCGCATTTTGCCTTTCATATTGGGCACCTGCTGGTATGGTGACACATCACACATGGCTGGGCAACAGAATTTGGTTTCCAGGCAGCCATCGTAAGCCAAAAGATACACGGGATTGGCTTCTTCCACCTTCATAACATATGGGAATGGTTTCAAACTGCAGCACCCTCCTTTCCCATAGCAAACAATGCCAGTTGGGTTTGCCGTTTAAAAGGAGGGGGCTGCAGTTTTGGGTTGGATGTGCAGCACACCCCTCCCCTCACCACATGGCTATTCTCCGGGATGATCCCCTTTAGTCAAGGGCAAACAGCCCAGCATGAACAGGGTCTTTTTACTGTTCCCTTACAAAAATTCCCCTGTTTCAACCAGGTGACCATGAATGATATCACTCACCTGAAATTGATACAGAAAGATAAAGACCGAATGTTGCATGAATGCGACCAAAACCCTGGACCATTCGCTGCCATGCTTTGTGCTGCAATGATTCCAGACCACTTGCTACTGGCTTGGCATGGTAAAGTGTCCTACCGTGGAGGATGAAATAAGGTAGCCCTCCCCAGAAACCTTCTGCAAAGATTTTCAGAGCTCCAGGAGATCTTCATGGAGATGTCCCTGGAGGATTCCAGCTCCAACACCAGACACATTAACAGACTTTTCCAGTAGCTGTACTGGCCGTGAATGCATCCCAAGTTTTCAGGGCAAATCAAATATTAAACACTATTGCTTTTAAATCGTGTACTGTAGTTACAAATGTGCACTCACCAGAGGTGCCTTCTCTGCTTTCAGGGTCCGGGAACCCACCTTGGAAGGCTATTGGCTCCAGGGTGATGAAAAGGTCCTGGCTGCTGGGAAGAATGGATTCTCCACTTGTCTGCTACGCATTCTTCTTCTTCTCCTCCTCCTCTTCCTCTTCCACAAAATTCTCCTCCATGTTGCATGAGACTTTCCCCTTGCAGGTGTCCACGGAAAGTGGTGGGATACTGGGAAAGTTCCCGCCTAGAATGTCATGCAGCTGATCATAGAATCGGCATATATGGGGCTCTGATGTGGAGTGACCGTTTTTTTGTCTTGCGGGAGGCTTGCCTGAGCTCCTTAACTTTCATGTGTCCCTGGTGTAGCCTCTCTCCACTATGCCCTCTGCGATTTTTGGCATATATATTAGCATTTCTTCTTTTTGATCAGAGTTCTGCCTGCACAGACTCTTCTCCCCGTACAGCAATCAGATCCAGTGTCTTTTGTTTGCTCCATGCTGGAGCTCGTTTGCGATTCTAGGACTGCATGGTCACTTGCGATGCTGAGCTCGCCATGCTGACCAAACAGGAAATGAAATTCAAAAGTTCCCTGGGACTTTTCCTGTGTACCTGGCTAGTGCATCAGAGTTGAAAGTGGTGTCCAGAGCGGTCACATTGAGCACTCTGGGATAGCTCCCGGAGACCAATACTGATAACTTGCACAGCGCTGCGTCTGCACTACGAGGTTGCTTCTGTAGCCGCATTGCTTATGAAATCGACTTCACACGGCTAAATTTGACCTAACCTCATAGTGTAGACCAGGGATTAGTACATAACAAAGGTAGTAATGCCTCTTTCCAGCAACTGTGGATTCTGTAATGTGAGAGGGGGCCCTGGCTGTTGGGAGCTGGAGTGGAAAGAAGAACTGTATGTGTGGATAATGCAATACAGCAGGTCCATTCCTCCCCTCTGTCTCTCTCCTTGGAATTGTTGCACCTAGTAGAGATGACAGTGTTCTCTCCTAGCTCCACGGACAGAATTCCGGAGTAATAAGAATAGCTCCCAATAGCTGAAAACATGTTGTGGTGCCCTATCTGCAACAGTGGATGCCAACTGAGTCAGTATTACTTTACCTTAAATGTAATAACCCTTTAGTCATGCCTTTCTGTTGGTAATAAGTGGCTGCTCCCTAACATTGCCCATCTTGGTGGCCCTACCTGTCAAATGACATGTATGTCAAAATATACATTATTCAACAGGTGAACCTATTGCCAGCTATGTGAGGCCTACGAAGGGGTACACATCATCTCCCTCTCCGCTTCCATACATCTCCTTTTCCTGCTTTCTGCATGATTCATGTGCATTTGCTTCCCCGTACGTAATGCAGAGAGCAAAGGATGAATTATGCTGCTTCATTACACTACCTGGTAGCATATCTTTCCATACCTATGTACTCTAATCGCCACCTGCTTGTGCTTGTGTTTGTAAATGAAGTAAGTATAAAGAGTGTATCTAGAATGATGGGATGTTCCATTACTATAACACACTAGAAACCCAAGGGCAGGCTAAAGACAGTGTTTCTCATGCTACACAGTTACAGTTCTGTGGGTTTTTATGATTTCTGTGTTGCTGTAGTGCCTGTCATACAGAAATCGGATCCATTTTCCTAGTGTTGAACTTCAAAAGCTTTTTCGCAAATCTAAGAGGTAGAAAGACAATTTTTCTGCATGTGATGGAGAGCAAATATAAGCGACTGAAATGTGCTGAAGTGCTACACTTTGAACACAGAGAGAGCATGAATGCTTTCAGATTCATGGGAACGTTTAAGTGATAATTCTGTACTTGTAATTACTACTAACTAGAAGAGCCAACACTGGCACCACCATATGACTCAAGCTTTCTGTCTAAAAATTACTGTTTTCTTCAGCTATATAACATTGTTATTTGGAAACAGAGAGGAATAACAGATGCTGTTAAAAGAAAAAAAATCAAAGCAATCCTGTCTGGATAGACATTTACTGAATTAATAATATCTTCAATGTATGGAGCACCAAAGTGCTTTTACTATCTACCTACTGTGTGTGTGTGTGTGTGTGAGAGAGAAAGAGAGAGAGCGAGAGAGAGAGAAAGAGATGCTACACACACATATAGTGCCCACCGGGAAGCAGACTCTGAATATACAGCACGAAAATGCTTAAACAGTACACAGCAATACTATACAACAATTTAAAAGTGGAGAGTGGCGAATACTAGGTACAGTGGACAAAATGTAGTTAACTAAAGTTGTATTTGGTCAAAACACTAGAACTATCAGTCCTAGTCTCAAGAAAATGCCATGGAATCTTTAACCAGAATGGTAAGAAATCCAACATCTTTCTACCTCGTAAAGCAGCGAGATGCATAGGTAGAAATAAAGTCAATTAAATAAAAGTCAGTTTTAAAAATTGCAATTTTAAAGAGCAATTTTAAAATCAGTATAATGCTTGAAAGAAACTCACAATGTGGTTGTGGAATATGGAGCAGTAGACTGAGGTATGAAGCAGATGCAACCATCAGAACCAAAGAAATGGGCTACAAAAGAGATTTTTCTGTAAGGCCAGAAAGGAGAGTTGTAATAGCAACTCATTTCCTCGAAAAAATGGGCTACCAGGAGCACATCAGACCTATCCTCTGCTATCTGCCCTGGCTTCCCATAAAATATTGAGGCAAGTTCAAGGTCTTAGTCCTTATCTTCAAGGCACTCAGTGGCCTTGGTCCAGGATATGAGAAAGATCACCTACAGCTCAGGGATGAGGACTGTGGCTGACAGTTCTGCTCCTCAGGTACAAAGGAACTTGTACCAGAATTAAAAAGCTCATCTCTGCTGGAGACAGGGTTTTCTTGAGGGTTGGTCAAGACTATGGAATGAACTCTCACAGGAAGTAACTACCACCTCAAATATCATTACCTTCCACTCCAAGTGCAAGGTACACTTCTTTGCCATGCATTCTCTAACACAAATCCAGAGCAGCATGTACATTAAACAAAACCCTACCAAAACAAAACAATACACTGCACACAATTCTCCCCCTGGAAAGAGGATCAGAGATATAACAAGCCACATGCAACAGATGTTAGTCATGTCACTTAGTGCCCTACTGGAAGGTGCTCAGATAATATCATTTACCAATCATACAGCATGAATAGCAAATAATGACATGCAAACTTTGTTTGCTAACTCTCTTATTTAATCTACATGGCTGCATGAGAACTAAATATGATTCAAGTAACAGGGTGGAATAGCAAATGGAAGAATCCTTATACATAGTGTCTTCACTTCACGTGCCATTTATATCTCACTGCTGTTACTCTAAAAGGATGGTTCAAAATGTTCATTGAAATGAAAAAAGATTTTTGTGCAACATCTGTGTATTTGTATGCCAGGATACAAGTTTAGGGCTTGCAAACACAGCTCACAGCAATGGCCATTTCTGTCAACACAAAGTAGAAAATGTTGATGATATATATTTTTTGTGACAAACGGAAAATATTGTTCTAGGTTTTGAAGAAACCAGTAACAGAATATTCCTCTTCCCTCTGTGGAATTTCCCAGCATGATTCACAGTGGTGGTCATCCAGTCTCGGGGCTTGTCTTCACTCCAGGCTATATCAGCGTCACTGCAATAGATGCAGTGGGCATCAATTTAGTGGCTCTGGTGAAGACATGATAAGTCAATGGGAGAGCATCTCCATTGACATAGTGCAGTGTAAACACTGGGTTAAGTTGATGTAAGTTATGTCGACGTAAATTACATAACTTAACTAGAGTAACTTAGAGCAACGTACATCACAAGTGTAGACAAAGCCTTGAAGAAGAAGGATCTGAGACACTGAACTATCTCTTCAGTATCAGATGCATGCTAGTTAATGTACAAACCTGAATATTTGGATATCTAACTTCAATATGAAGACAGACCAGTTCACATTTATTTATCACTATGAAAAATTTTTTTCTTACTCATGTTGGTGCACTAGATTAGTGGTGCAATGTTTGTGTTGCAAACAGTACTGGGGAATATTTCAATTCAAACAAACTGTGTTCATTGATTTTTTTCCCTCATTAATGAAAGCATTTGTAATATGTTTTAAAACCTTATTTTTCATTAATGTGTGGGCCTAAATTAGCTGACAGTGAGCCTTTTATAGTATCAATTTGTTTTAAGTTGTCATTCATCATCAATACCATGCTATTCTTCAGTAGTTCTTGTTTTGCTGAATACACAGTAGCAGTACTGCAAAAGAAGCAGTAGCATCAGCAGTATTATAACTCCAGCTCTCCTGTGGTTAATGTTCTAGGACCTTCAGAGACTATAGTAATAAGACCAGTGGCTGTAGCATCACATCTGTCTTTTGCGATTTTTGCTTTGTTTGAGATTGAGACATAGTTTTGGACCATACCAATCACTCAGGGCTAGGGGATAGCGCTGCTGACATAGTACATACATTAGAAAATTGCAGTGAAAAATGGCTTTGGTTGCTCATGAATGATGTAAGGAGATATACCCCTGCCCATGCCTAGACAAGGAATGCAGTGCTAAAAAGCTGTAGTATGTAGTCACCAATTGATGGGTTCTTCCAGACAGACCAAACACCAGCAAACCTTCACTGAACATCCAATTTCCTGGACAACTTTCCAAAGCCAAAATTATTTGGTTTAACTGTGTTGTGGATAATGCTATTATTTAGGATCCCTGGGATTTGAGGTCATGATCCTTTTTTTTGGGGGGGGAGAGGGATCCTTCTTAAATTACCTAAATTACTGGAACCATTAAGAAGTACACCCACTGTATTGTAACTGACCTTGTTACTGTAATAGTCTTCCTATTATAAAGAATGGGGCCCCCACTGTACTAGACCCTGTTTTAACACATACAAGGACATGATGCCTGCCCCGGAGAGCTGACAATGTAAGAAAAACTACCTCCAAAGGTTGGCGAGAGGAATATAATAAAATAAGCAAGTACACGTTTGAAAATGTTTTCTCCTCACCCCATGCCACCTATTGTTTCTTACATATACTCACTGCATTGCTTCTAAGTGTCTGATTTAGTCACCAGATTTGGTAAGGTAGACCATTGTGCATGTGTGGGGCCTAATTTTGCAGGGTCTTTGGAGCAGAAACTATTTGAGCTGAAAATTATCTCCTATATTTCTGGGTGTTGCATTAATAATAATGAACAAGCTACAATGCTCTACATTTGTTCTGTCAATAAAGTCTCACCAGGTTGAATTTTTGAATTCTGACCCACTTGACTCTGTAGAAGTATCACTTTTTGACTGTAGAACGGCCTCTCTCTTCTGTTCTCTCTCTGACTTGTCATGAAAAAATCAATTCCTGGTCCTTGTTCATTGCCAGCAATAGATGTTGTGATGGGGAAATCTGACTACAATACAAAAGGATAGAATTTAAAACATTGTTTATAAATAAAACAAAATATCCAGCAGAGGCAATAAACATTATCTTCCAATGTATTTTAGGGATCTGAAAAACATACGCACTAGCTCACGGGATGTAAACTGCAGATGTGTAAGTGTGTAGGAGATTTGGAAGATCAACAAAAGAAACGAGAACAAATTAATAATCCTCTCCTTCAGCAAATTAAACTTCACTCTGCTAAATTAGTTGACCTTCAAAGTTTGCCCTAGGGGAATGATGTAAGATTGGAGGGTTTATCTGAAGAAACAAAGAAGAAAGCTAGCTGAAGAATGGGAGATGGCTAGTGGAATAGATAGATGCCGAGATGTTTGTTTAGCCACCTTTAATGAAAACTTGTTGAAACTGAGGACTAAAGCCATCTCTGCATACGGGTAGATCAGTGTGGTGTCCTTTTATTTATTGTAAGGGATTTAATTTCCTGGATAGGGACTCAGTACTGAAATATGTGGAGAAGGGAAATTCATCACAACTCAGTACAAACTGTGCTGCATCAGCATGGAGGAAAAGAAATGGAAAGGAAAACAGTCTTTCCAAGAGAAGACAGGTTTTCTGAGACAGTCCAAGTTCAGGCAGAGGTGAACTGGACTGTTTTACAAGCTTAAAAAGACTTGAGTCTTGAGTTGATGTCAAAACCAGCCCCAATACCTGAACTGAGAACTAATCTGAACATCTGTGTACTGTAAATAACTCGGCTCATATGGAAATGCAGTTTATTTTTCTTCACTAATTATCTGTTGGTATGTATCAGATTTCTGTTACATAAAACTCTTAGAAGTTTGACTAACAGGCTAAAAGAGGAAGCCCCTAGAGCAGTGGTTCTCAAACTTTTGTACTGGTGACCCCTTTCACATAGTAAGCCTCTGAGTGTGACCCCTGCTCCCCCTTATAAATAAAAAACACTTTTTTATACATTTAACACCACTATAAATGCTGGAGGCAAAGCGGGGTTTGGGGTGGAGGTTGACAGCTCACGACCCCCCGTATAATAACCTCGCGACCCCCTGAGGGGTCCTGACCCCCAGTTTGAGAACCCCTGCCCTAAAGCACTTTGAAAAAAACAGTAACTATCTTTCTCAAACCTTTGCTAAACCCAAAGAATTACATCTAAATCAGACAATGATTTGTCACATGATGAACTCTCTTCAGCTCTCCAACACTTGGGGTCTTGCGTTTTCTAATAGAAGGGATTTAATTATGCAACACATAGATTCTCATCTGATAAACACGTCAGATACAGTACTCCCCATGTAAACTCTGATCTAGCCTGTATGTTCCCATTAATAGTGTTCTCCATTCCTGAATTTTTTTCTCCAGCTGTTGATTTTCCAAGCCACACGTATCTGTGCAGGTCTGGGTGTGTGAAATTAAAGTGTCTCACAACTCTGAAAATTATTGATTGTTTATGGAAGAGTGTGGTGCGTGTGCTTCTTTATCTCACCTATATAAAAAAGGAAAGATGTAAGTAATGCCTTCTTAATAACAGCATTAACTTCACTAGCCACAGTAATCAGATTATTGGCAAGAGTGATTCTTGCAAGAAAGTGACCTGGCTAATATCTGAAAACACTCACAGGTCTATTGCATTGATGGAGAGCAGGAAGCGTAACCTTTGACCAGAGAAGTAGTAACAATGTTGGCTTTTCCGAAGGCAAAACCTAAAGGGATTAGCACTGAATATCAGTCACGAAGTGGACTGTGTTTAGGGGTCCCTATAAATCTCTGTGCAGCATTTACTGAAATGTTTTGTGTGATTTGAAACAAATGTGGAAGATCTCTGTATTTAAGCTTTTGGATTAGAGCAAATTTAGCTTAGAGAGTTAGTGACTCTCCACAGAAGGAGTCTCTGCAGCATTCTGTTCTAACTTCTAGGATTCATGTTCCTAAGTATCTGTTCCCACATGTTGTAATGTGAATTATAATGGTTATTGTTAAGCTGGAAGGTGTTAATGGTTTCCTTCAGGCAGGTATTTGAGTTACAAACAATTAGACCTGGTAAAAGTTGACTGGTATACTAAGCACCCTTCTTTCCAGCTAAATGGAAGGAACGATCAGCTCCTTCTGTGAGATACCTGGAGACAAGAGAAACTGCAGCAGTGTGGGGGCTGAAGGAGTTCCTGATTGCTAACAGAGGGGCTAGAGATTCTTTTGGCAAGCTGTGGGGAGGGGTCAGGAAGAGGTGAAATAGAGCCAGTAGACAGGATAGACTCAGTCATGAGCATGGCCCTGAGAGGAAGAAGAGAGACAGAGCTCTTTGAGGCACAGAACTGAGTGGAACGGCAGACTTGGGAAACTGTGAGCAAGGAAACTGCCTGCTGTTTGTCTCTCCTGTGCTTAGGGAAACAGAACATTGTGCACTTCGTAAATAAACAGGATTGCACCAAAGAATATACCTGACTCGTATCATCCATTTCTCCTCCTAATGGCAATAGTGCTGAAAGGCCCAAAATATTCAGTCTGACTGGCCAAAGGGACAATATTATTCAAACAGCCAAGTTTAGTTTTGCTCTTTCTGATGATACAACTGAGTCAATTTCTTCAAGTTCAATGTTAATGCACCTAGGCAGTGTGTAATAAATGTAGTTTGGATAAATGTAAAGTTATGCACATTGGAAAAAAAATAACCCCAACTATACATACAATATGTTAGGGACTAATTTAGCTACAACTAATCAGGAAAGAGATCGTGGAGTCATCGTGGACAGTTCTCTGAAGACGTCCATGCAGTGTGCAGCGGCAGTCAAAAAAGCAAACAGGATATTAGGAATCATTAAAAAAAGGATAGAAAATAAGGCAGAAACTATCTTATTGCTCTTATATAAATCCTTGGTACGCCCACATCTTGAATGCTGCGTACAGGTGTGGTCTCCTCATCTCAAAAAAGATAGATTGGCATTAGAAAAGGTTCAGAGAAGGGCAACTAAAATGATTAGGGGGTTAAAACAGGTCCCATATGAGGAGAAATTAAAGAGGCTAGGACTTTTCAGCTTGGAAAAGAGGAGACTAAGGGGGGACATGATAGAGATATACACAATCATGAGTGATGTGGAGAAAGTGAATAAGGAAAAGTTCTTTACTTGTTCCTATAATATAAGAACTAGGGGCCACCAAATGAAATTAATGGGCAGCAGGTTTGAAGCAAATAAAAGAAAGTTCTTCTTCACACAGTGCACAGTCAACCCGTGGAACTCCTTGCCTGAGGAGGTTGTGAAGGCTAGGACTATAACAGGGTTTAAAAGAGAACTGGATAAATTCATGGAGGTTAAGTCCATTAATGGCTATTAGCCAGGATGGGTAAGGGATGGTGACCCTAGCCTCTGTTTGTCATAGGGTGGAGCTGAATGGCAGGAGAGAGATCACTCGATCATTACCTGTTAGGCTCACTCCCTCTGGGGCACCTGGCATGGCCACTGTTGGCAGTCAGGATACTAGGCTGGATGGGCCTTTGGTCTGGCCCAGTATGGCCATTCTTATGTTCTTATGTTGTAATTGTTATAGATTTTAAGCATGGCTATAATTTTATGAGTGCCCAGCACCCTCTGCTGTCACTGAATTCAATGGGAGTTGAGTGCTCCACTTTACTATATAACGTAGGTGCCAATGGGGGTGCCAATTAGAAAGGTATATTGACATCAGTGAACTCATCAAATCAGCTCCTTAACTATTAGCAAATCAGTGGTGGATCAAAATGACTTGTCATTAACTTATTAAGTTTCTCTCTTTTTAAAGTTGTATTTGACAATCAGGTTGTTCTTTCCAATCTTTCCCAGAATTGGGGAGCTTAATGGATTAGTTTATTTCAGTTTTGCACTGAGTCCTTCATCGAGATACTGTAGTTAAATGCCTCTTATGAGACTTATGTTTATAATGTTGCTGAATCATCCTTTTCCATGCCAGAATGCATGTTTGACTGGGTGCTACATGTATTGTAAATGATAGGATTATTCTGTTAGGGTCTTAGGGCACCTTCATCACTGTAGTATCTGTGCACCCTCCAGTAGTGTATTAAATGACATGACTGACATCTGTCATTTGCTGTGTTGTTGTAGACCTGACCTGTGAGGTTCAAAAGCTTGTCTTTTTCACCCTCTTTGTCTCTCAGATGACTGACATCTGTCATGGATGGTTTATTCTACTTCTCATCCTCTTCACAGGGAGAGAATTGTGTGGGGAGGGTAGTGTTTTGTTGCGTGTTTGCTGGAGAAGGCAATGGCAAAGAAGCACACCTTGCACTTAGAGCAGAAGGTGGTGAGGTTTTCCATAGTCCTTCATTCCTGTGGGAGTTCATTTCTAGTGTCTCACACCAGTCGCTTAGAAAGCTCTGTCTCCTATAAAGATGAACTTTACTCTGATTGAATGATCAAAGCTGATAGAGTCCCCTTTTCTGTATGCAAATTATTGAACACTTGTCACTGATCAAGTCTAAGGCATGAATAATAAAAAGGGACTTTCCAAGAGGACTAAAGAAACACTTCTATGCTCCTTAATTTTTATTAATGCTAGTATCTGCAACACTTGCTCCCCATGAACATTCCTGCCAAGAGAATACATTCATCAGAAGGTTCCCAAATGATTGAATGCAATGGGTTGTGACTAGTAGTAAAGCCAATTGGTGAATTTACGCTTTCTTCTTTTTCTTTATTTGCCCAACTCTATAGTTCTATACTTTTCATAGAACATAAGCTAACCCTTCAAATTCTATCTCCAGTAGCAGGGAATGCTAATACTGTAGACTGCAGGGCCATAATGTTCTGTGCTATGATACTTAGCCTTGAATGACTGGAGAGCCACTTTGTTAGCAAATGAGGTTGCAGGAAACAAAACATAATTGCAGAACAATGTCCTGACATTATTAGTCTGTTGGTTTCATGGCTTCTGTCCCACACCTGGCTGTCAGCAGGGAGAAGGTGTTCTGCTTAGTCTTTCTCTCACTCTCACCCTCACTTTTCCTGGCTACTTGGTGTGTCCTCGTCTATTGTCAGTTCATTTGCATGAACATTTCTCTTGCAGCATCATGTGGCATTAGGTAGCATGCGAGGCCACTCCCGTCAATGACAAGGCAAAATCTGACAAGGTTCCCCCACTGGCCTCCAGGAACCAATCAGGAGGAAGGGGCAATCTGCAGTGCCAAGCAGATGGGGCTGAGAAGCAGGCTGCTTCAAATAATGGTATCAATCCTGTAGATGCAATCAGGCCCCTGGGCCATAGGAATTCCACTAGTTTTAGTGTGATGTTTGTTAATCATGCTCCAGCAGTGGGTGCAGTACTTCTGACTCTTGCGATCTTTTTTTAATTGTGAGTCTCACAATATTTGATGTCTTGATTTAAAGCCTCAACTCCTGGAATCCTGTGATTTCATAAGAACTTCTATTTTCATATCTTTAAAATTAAGTTTCTGGTCCTCATGGTTGCAGAGAAAATCTTGAAAATGTGATTTGAACACTCTGAAGACTTAGGAAGCAAAAAGCAAATAAAAGGACCCCCAAATGTATTATTTGGATTTAAAATAATGGGATTTTTAAAAAAGCTCATGATTTTTGAGCTCTTGGGTTTGGCAATACTGGTGCTGAGAAGTATGAGCTGCTTCTTGCTACCTAAGACCTCTGGGCAGCGGGGAATGTGTGTGGGGGAGAAGGACTTGAGTTCCATGGGAAGTCAGTAGGTTGCCCAGTTTGCACCTATTTAACAGGATGCTTCCATTCACTATTCCCCCCAGGATTCTCCACAACCACACTTGCACCAGTACTTGTCATATTTTCCTCTGCACCTGCTGTGGAACTCAACCTGTCTAGATGTCATGGCACAGGAGTTTCCATCATGCACAGCTGTTCGCTGCCTGTCGTTCACACCTCCCCTCTCCCTGAGTCCAGGTAATCATTCTTGTGTTGTTTGATTTGTCTCTATCTCCCTATAGCCTCAATGTGTTATCCACCTCCCACGTCTGTGTTATCTGTCTCCCCAAACGCCTCCATTTTGTTTCCCTGTCACTCCAGCAGCATAAATAAAACCGCCAGCACTCCCCAGCTCTGCAGCACTTTTTGCTGGTGTTTGAGCACTGGAGTCAGATTAATTTCACTGGGCTGCTAGCACGCCTCTTGGAGACATAGAGCACAACACAGCAGCTGCAGGGGGAGGGGAGGGGAAAGATAGCACAAAGGGCAGTGGGAGGAGGCAGGCCGAGGGAAGCAGCACAGAGGGTGGGAGAGAGTTGTGGGTAAATGCAAGCCCTGGTTCAGAAAGCAAGCAGGGCACACGGCTCCATGGTGTGGTCTTAGAGCATGAGGCTGCACCCCACACCGTCACTTTGAGGCTAGCACTATAGTGCAGTAGCAGCAAGGTGATATGTTGCTGGAAGTGACGTCCTTTGGGTTAGACTTCTGCCTGTCTCTGACTGATGCGTAAGTGGATTTCATCAGTTTCCAATAAGAGTAGAGAGACAACCAGTGGCAAACCCAATCTGAACACCCTGAGATTTGAGGTGACTGAAATCCAGGTTGCAGCTTGGTTCTATCTCTGGTCCTGGTCACCTCTTCATCTCAATAACACTGTTTTCCAAATCTGTGGGAGTGGATTGCTGAGTGCACAGTGGCAGCTTCTTTTACTCACAGACATGGGATCTAACTCATTACTTTGAAAAAAGATTTGGGATGCCTGTAAAATAAAAGGCATCATTTCCAAGACAACAATTTTTTAATTAGTACCTGCAACATAGTCAATTAAAAGAGCTATGATTGGGCAGTGACTTATTAAAAGGTCTTATTAAAAGTAATATATGAAAGTGCTAATACACCTCTACCTCGATATAACAATGTCCTCGGGAGCCAAAAAAATCTTACTGCGTTATAGGTGAAACCACGGTATATCGAACTTGATTTGATCCACCGGAGTGCACAGCCCCGCCTCCCCAGAGCGCTGCTTTACTGCATTATATCCGAATTTGTGTTATATCTGGTGGCGTTATAACGGTGTAGAGGTGTACAAGTAATTGTTTCTAATGATGATTTTAATTACCTATGATTATAGGACCACTATGAATCTGATCTATTTTAAAACTCTTCTAATGGAGCCTAGATATTATGGTGATGGGCATCTTAGATCACTGGTAGGAGAAAGCTCTTCAGTTTTAAATACTATCATTTTGTTTTGTTGTTAAGGGTATAATAAGCCAGGACTCCAGCAGCAGAAAAAATACATTAAATAAATATTTTAGAAAGCAGTACAGCGGACGGCTAAGTGATCTAGTACAGTAGCCTGTGGCTCACAGTGCCCAATATTCGATGCTTCTTTGACATAAAAACCCTTAATGCAACTAACTATTCAATACAACATCACAGGGGGAAAGCTTTTCCCATCCCCAGCTAATAATCATTTTATCCACTGAGTCATTAAGACTGATGTCCCTTATCATTGTATCTTAGCAAACATAAGTACAGATGTTGTTATTCATTTACCACTGTAGCCTTTTTATCACCCACCCTCCCAAGAGTTTGCAGCCCCCAAACCTGCAAACTCTAATGTGTGAGTACCTGGGTACACCAAAAACTTCCCATTGAACTCATATCAATAAAGATATAGCAGAACAAGAATATGTCCAGAGAAAGGAAAGGAAAAGGAATCTGAAACAGGGAGTCAGATGCTATTTATTTATTTATCTTCCCATAACAAAAGAATACAGAGGTACACTCAATTAAAAAGCAATATCATTAACCTGGATAAGAGCAAATACATTTTTGTGTAATATATAATTAAGCTGTTGAAGTTGCTGATGCAGGAAACATATAGCACAGACACTGATTCTTGCGAAGGTTTATGTGCTATTCCATTCTCTCATTATAGCCAGATAGTATAATTTGTGAGGGTGGTTTATATGCTAGACTCTTGTTCACTAAAAGTACCTTGATCAGTTATTCATTTAGGCCTCCATCCAGCAAAGCACTCAAACATGTGCTTAACTTCAATGAGCCTATTCCTGAGCTTAAAGTTAGATATATACCGAAGTGCTTTGCTGGAACAGGACCAGCAAACCAAATATTTCTCACCTTACTCTCCTGAGTAGTCCCACTGAATTCAAAGAGACTATGAGTATGAGAAAGGCAAGCAGGATATGCTCCTACATGGCAATGACTTCAATCACAACTTGTCTGGACCACATTGTACCCCAGATGTAGAAATAAGGTTTCTTATTTAAAAAATACGCAACAAACAAACAAAAAAAAAACAAAAACAAGAAAAGGAAAGCAAGGATGGCAGAGGAATTGCTACAGAAATATAGCTCCACATTTGGCTGTTTCTAAGATGAGTTAACAGAATCTAGACATCTAGGAGACATCAGTGGATATAACTTTTTTCATGTTAAAAGAACAATAGGGTAGTTATTTTTATGGAAAATCTAGTTATCTTTCAGAAAACTTCTTTAGAACAGCCATGTCACAGAAATGTCAAAAATTATTCTTGAACTCCAACTACCTTCTGCATTTGTTGCAGATGCAGATAATAGAGTTTACATTTACATTTTTCTAGCATATCTAATAGTTTGATTGGGATTGTCAATGCATTTTTTCAGTCACAATAATAGAAAAAGGCCTTTTTCTCTATCAAATCCCATTATGTTACATTCTGCTGGGACATGATAAATAATAGCTAGAATTTCCTACTCAGCACTCTGATAGTATGGTCGTCTGTCTTCAGTTCAAAGCAAGAGGCAACAGTGTTTCTTATCTTTAGTATTTGTCTAGTGAAGCAAGAGTACCTTTTCACTACGGAAGAAGATGGGATGATTCCCAGAGGCAGAGGGGAGGTTACAGTAGACGGCTTACCTACCACCTTAACTTTGTAATAGAACTGTTGCTATTTTTTTCCCCATTGTAATCTTAGGATGGAGTTTATAGTCCTTACAGAAGCAAATCACTCTTTGCAGCTGTATCAATGCAGGATTGTGCCAATCTGTAGTATGTGGAGACATTATTAAATGGGATCTTTCACATTGATACATTGTAACAGCTGTCCAGAGACCTTGTACAAAGATATTAAGAAAGAGATTTTTGACACAACACAGAGCTGCTACAAAGCGCCGTGGCCATCTGTAATATTGAGACTTTATCAAATAGATATTTTTAACATTAACGGTTGTATTATATATTTATATATATATATATAGATAAACATGTTTACAATGGGAATGGGATCCTATTCATAGTAAAAAAATTATAGCCCGCTTTGGCTGGAAGTATATTTATTGGACCAAATTCATTCCTGGCGTAACTCTAAAAGTGAACATAGTTATACTAGAACTGCTTTTGGTATTTTTTTTCATCATTTTCCCAATATTTTAAATAGCTATTTTCTTCAGAAAACACATTATTTTAATGAAACCAGAGTTGAGCTGTTTGGAGCAGTATGGAGACTTTCATAAACAGATCTTTGACTGAACTCCTTGTAATGGCTTTAACAGAGTAATATTGACAATTAGGAAGGAGTTAATTGCAATGTCAATATTAATGTAAAGTAAAAATGTAATTGTATTTAAAACACTGTATGCATAATGTAGATTAAAATCTGCAGCCCAATTCTATTTAAGTATAAAAAAATCCCACCCCAAACTCACCTTTTGTTTGTATTTTGTTATTATTTATTTTGGTTGCTCATTCATGAAGCCCAAAAAAGGGCCAAATTAAGTTAACGGAAAATTTGCCACCAAAGATGTATTTTCTGATGATGTAGTAGCAGAATCATATCAGCCCAACATAATTTTTGGGATGCTTCAGAAGCTTTGCAAGCTACTTGCAGGATATGCACCTTATACCTGGGTTGAACGACAATGAAAGTGAATGAAATTGAGACAAGGAAATCCTTAGCACCCACGCACACAACAGGAGGGAGGGGGAAGATTAAGAAAAAGAAATCCAAATAAAAACCATGGAACTGAGAAGCATCCTAACTGTCACCACTATCCTACTCTGCCTTTATATCGCATCTTTCTCCCTCTCTCATTTCCTGGTTATCTATTTCATTTGTAAGGTCTTTGAAGAGAGGGCCTTGTCTTCCTACATGCTTGCAAATAATCCTATCCTTGACTTAACCCAAGTGTGCTGACCTGTGCAAATTTTGAAAATAAGTTTGATAATGGAAATTTGCTTGACATTGAGTTTTATACAGAGTCAGTGTATTCTGTTAGTGGGTTTCACAAGGAAATTTTAAAAAATGATTCACAGTCAATCCATCTAAAGGAGTTGGATTACACGGTACCATATACATGGTAGGTGTTGATATACTGGGAAAGATCTGAAAAAAAATAAAATTGTCAAGTTTCCTGAAGTTTATGCTTAGTAGTTGCCTTGCTTCTGGCTGTGGTCTCATCAGACATTATTAGTTAAGCAAGTATGGGCCTGCTTAGTGCGTGGCTGGGAGATCACCATGAAAAGCTGGGTGGTGGAAATGCAGTCAGGAGCAGTATTCCCCTTTTATCAGTGCTGAATCATGAGGCTAGATGGAGCCATTAAGACTCTTTCCCTCCCTGAGCTGCTCCCCCATAGCACACATTCCCTAAGCTAATTTATAGCACTGATATGAATGGGTGAACATTTATTTGTGTGTGTGTGTGTGTTCCATCTCAGATGTGGCTGCATTCCAGTAGCGGATGAATTGATGCTTGTTTGCAATATATAAGTGTAAGGTAATTTTTATTATAAGGAGAATGAAGATCCCAGAGCCCAGTATTTGAATGATTCAAGACATAGCTAAGAATCCCAGGACATTAGTAGGTTTTCACATGGTACCAGGAAAGCATGGAATTGTTGAAATATAGACAAGTAAAGAAATTGTCTCAGATTTTTGGTACAACCTCAGAAATAGGCTATGGCTACTCTAGAGAGCTAAAAAGGCACAGAAAGGAATCCTATTGTACTTAATAGCAACACTTTCCTTGGCTTAAATGGGACCAGGATTCCAACCAGTCATTTTAAAAGGATGTAGGTTTGTGTGGTGAGTAGGAAGACAGGAGTTCAGAGAGATGGACAGAGCATGGGAAGGATAAATCCATAGACTGGGATTATAATAGAAGCCAAAGAAGTCTTTTGAGCACGGATGTGCTGTATAGGAGAAAGGCTCTGATGTATGGGGAAGATAATGCTTTCCTGTTTCTCAGGGGTGAGATTTAATTCACTGGTGTCTTTGAGGAGCTCAGATGATACAGTGAGGAGTTCAGTAGAAATACCTACAAAGAAATCAAATAAATGTGTTGTTATTTCTTGGTAAGGAAACCAGTGACACAGAGAAGAAGTTTTGTCTGGTGGTTACAGCAGGGGACACTGACCCTGATTCAGCATTGCAATTAAGATATCAGCTAGTAGATACATGTGCAAGATGCATCCCATCCCAGTGCATCACATATCCTGAGCCCTCCCTACTTATCAATCAATTTTGGACCAATGAGGGCATGAATTCCAGAGCCAAAGACCCCTCACAGACAATGTTGTATCTGCCATCCTCTGTCTCTTGTGATAATTAAATAACTATGGCACTTTTGCAAGAGCTGCTGACCTTCACCATAAAAGTATGCTCAGGAAGAAAAGTGATGCCCTAGGCTGTCTGGGGCTTCATATGTCAAATCAAGACCTTCAGCTTCTCCTAGAGACCAATAGGCAAGCACTGCAGCTACAGTCAGTGCAGCTGGGGGTGCACAGGAGCTGCCCTGCTAGCAGGGTATGCCACTTAATAAGCGATTCACTAAAATCAGTGATCCACCAACTTCACTCTCTGAGTAGATTTAGGGTGTAAGCTTACATATAGCACATTGCAGTGGCTCATCATGAGGTGATGAATGCATGGATTACATTACAGGAGCAAGATCCATATTTGAAAGCGAGGGCTCCAACTGCCTAACTAGGTGCAGCTGGGGAAAGCATTCCACTTACCTAACATTTTTATAAATAAAATATGGTGTATCCTAGGAATGGCTCCAGTGAGGAATAACAGCACACATTCGCAGTATGTGACTGCTTTACAGCATTAAGCATTTGCACATTTAAAAACATCCAAGAGAGACTTTCCCATATATTTGCTGATGCACCTAAGAAGAGACTGAAAACAATGCAGAGTGGAAGAAGTGAAATGGTTTTTCTCTCCTGCTAGGTAAAGAAAGGCTTCCAAAGATTTAGAGTTGTGATTACATGTAGGGAAAAATTTGGATAGAGTTGTGAATTATTAATTAACATTGATGTGCTGTCAGTCTGTGTAGGGCATTTATGGTGCATTCAAAAGTTAGAAAAAGGCAGTCATTCTCACTGGACGTCTGGAGGGAAGGGTATTTGACCAACCATGGAGGAAATTCTGGTTTCTGACTGAGAGTGGTATTTATGTTTAGATTTTATGGCCTGCATTAAATCTCTGCCTTAGCCCGTGGTTCCATATAGTTAAATATTTACCACTAGGGAGAAAAATCTGGCTAAATGAAGAGTTTTTTCTAGCCTGAGTTGAATGGAAGAGTACTCACTTGGAAAGGGAGAGGAGATGATTCTTTGCACATTGGTTGCAACAGTTCCATACTATCTCACATTTGATAAAAGTGAGTCTATTGCTGGATTATTCACCAAAATAGATGCTGCAATACATACCATTCTTCAACATATACCACATCTACTCAACCCGTGAACACCACCCCTACTTCCCATTCAGGATACAAATATTCACACTGTGTCCATTGCACCATATTAACATTTAATCATTTCTGGAGATGTGCGTTGTATGATCATAGGCCACAAACATAGCAATCTAGTCATGAATCAAACATACACAGGGCAGCAAAAAGATTAATGATGGGTCTCAAACTATCATAACTTTTTCAGGAGTTGACCCTGGTGCACCTATATTAGCAAGGCTTATCTTTATATTTACCCAGGACTATTAATGATCAGAATACTTAATTTCTAGATTTCCAAATTGTTGTGTTCCTCTGACTCTAAAAATACAGATTGATTTGGGTATGGGTAAAATTACTAAGTTTTGTGTTTTCATATAAACCATTTATTTTCCATTATTTTAATAAGAATGCCAGTTAATAGAGAAATTTATTCTGAAGTTCTGAGTAATATGATATATTTTAAAACCTGGAGACAAAAACCTATTCCCTCTATTTTTCTTTAATCTAAGATTGTTATGGGTTAATGCATGTATTTGATATGTAGGTTCATTCACATTTCCTCTTCAATCTCATTGAGAAGTATAAAAAAGTGGAGATTTGAAATTGTAATTCAGATTTCATTTTAAACTGCTTATCTCTGGTTGCTTTCTGATTAAACATAATTTTTTTGGAACCAAAGTGTCACATTATCTTTATAACCACACTTTCAATCAAAGCAGTAAAGGCTTGAAGGTTTACTGCAAAGAGGGTTCCCCTTACTGGTGACTCAATGTACTACACATCTACTGCTCTAAAATCCCAACTATTCTTCAAATCTGAAAAATGATTTAACCCAAAGCAGCCGCTGGTTATATGTCTTCTCTGGACTCCGGAGGACCTTTGCACAGCCTTTCTCCAAGGCTCAATACAGATGTTTATTGATGACTTGTCAAAAGTATGCTAAATACTGGCTTCTGGTTTTACAGATGTCCTGGGTTCAGTCTGATATTTTGAAGTTGAATGAGAGCGATCCATACACGTGAGTGTGTGAGCATGTGTGTGTTATAGATGAGTGTGTATATATAATTTACACTATAAATATTAAAAATTGTTTCATTTTTACACTGTATATAATGAAAACCGTGATTCTGTGGTATGATATAAAGATTTTATTGGCACTCATCTGTGATGTTGCATTAGTCAAGAATGAGAATACCCTGAGCAGACAAGTGTTGATAAACCCTTGATACCATTCCACACCTTCGTGTGCTCTGAATAGACTGCTTCACTGCAAAGCTGCTTGAGTGTTTAATCTTTTAAAAATATATTTCTTTTACACTGCCTCAGACAGAATCTGAGTGAAATCCTGGCCTCACCGAAATCAGTGGGGGGGAGGAGGGGTGTCAAGATTTCATCTCAGTTATGCAGGACTCAAACGGAGAGAAAATGTAAAATTAAATATTTGAAATATCTCTAGTTTTTTTGAAATATAAGTGCTATAAGTTTAAATTCTGATATTGTGACACTTTCCAAGGCTAGAAGCAAGCATTTGAAAACTAAGGTTCTCCCATTTTCAGTAGTATAAAAATCCCCTTTCTACCATGGAGGGGAAAGACCGGAACCTCTGTTTGACAGGTTGGTTTAAATAAAAATGGATAGCGTGGTCTGACTAGGGGTTTAGAATGTTAGACTTAATCCCAGGGATGTGGCTTGGTGGGCAGAGAGCAGGCTACCTAGTCAGAGTTGCCCAACAAATACAATTTATTGCTATTACCCAGACATGTACATATTTGTTGTGATTCACAGACACATACTCTCACTAGCTATCATTAAACAGAGACGCCATAATGTAGTATGCCCCTACCCTTAGAACAGTTTTACTTCTCATCCAGAACAGGACAACTCAACCAGCACACTACCACACTTCATACCAGGCTAAGGTTCAGTTCTGAATTGGAGAGATGACATATGAGCCATTCTGGAGAAGTTGCTCACTGAGCCTTCCTCTTAAGATCATACTATATCCCAAACTAACTTTTTCCTGAAGGTCACAAAACTAACTTTTTTCATTTTTATGGAGCTCTTCTCCTTAGTTTTGTGTGGAAGCACTAAATACCATGAGAGGGGCTATTTTGTTGTTTGCCAAACAACTTGAACCAAGATGTACCAGAGGAATTGTTAAAATTCCTCTGGGATTCCTAGACCAAGGCCTAGACTAAGAGGTGTGAATACAGATCAGAATGTTTGAATGCAGATCTGAAATAAACCAAATATGAACAACTGACATTTCATCTTTCCTAGTTATTACTGTTGTTTGTGTAGTATTTTCAGTTTAATGTTTCACACAAGGAACTGAAACATCTAGAACTTTGTAAGTGACAGTAGCCAAAAACATATTGCACAATCTTAATATTTTTGGTTCTCAATTACTCCCTTTATCTTTGAACATGAAATGTAACCTCAGCCAAACATGGAGAAAAATATAATGCATCACCACCATTTTTAGAAGAGTGCAAGCTAACAGGAAGGTATTTACATTGCCTCTTTGAAAAGATCTCAGCTTTTCTTCTCCATATTCCATCTTGAAATGGTGAGATCTTGTATCTGTCATATGACCCCAAAATCTTCACAACAGAATCTTGCTCAGTTAGAGGACTCACAATAAGTTTTGCTTTCAAGCTTAAAGGGTTTTTACATAGCATTCTGCAGAAAAACTAAGATCAGAGTTGTGTTTATGGAGTTTGCTTTCAAAGTGAAGAGAATCTATGTGTCACAAAAGGTACAGTATTAGGATTTGTCTGACCAGAATGTATGCTGTGACCGACTTAGACATCTGCTTTTGCCTTCTTGGGCTGTTATAGTAAGCAGCTCACACTAATAGCTATGTATGCACTTTTTGGCAGTGAGCCTGTTTCCTTAATTAAAGTCATTTCACTCATACAATCAATAAACACACATTTCCTTCCTAAATATATCTTGAAACTATATGGTCACTTAGATAAGAGTAATGTAATATTTGACTGCGTTATAATATTCAATATTTGAAGATTAATGAATTTATTTGAAAAGACCAGTTCCTCTTCTAATGGATTCATAGTTTATTACATATTTACTTAACAATTTTAAAAACAATATTTAATATACATTAGACCACATGATTCAGGAAATTCTAGGTTAAGTCTGAGCCTTCTGGCCTCAACCTTTAAAAAAAATGTGGAATAGCATACTTTAAGTTTATTTAAATA
This sequence comes from Chelonoidis abingdonii, assembly GCF_003597395.2. Lineage (NCBI taxonomy): Eukaryota > Metazoa > Chordata > Testudines > Testudinidae > Chelonoidis > Chelonoidis abingdonii. Next base: position 37,172,479 of record NC_133778.1, on the reverse strand, counting down.
GAATTTCCTGGCTTAAAGTCAACTTCATAACACTGTTTAAATAAATAATTGGAAATATCCTATCTCCTAGAATTGGAAGGGACCCTGAAAGGTCATCGAGTCCAGCCCCCTGCCTTCACTAGCAGGACCAAGAATGTGGCTTATGTACTGAATATCTTTTAAAAACAATGCATGATTTTAGGATGTGAAATATTTAGTTTCTCACTTGACTATGACAGATTATGGGTCTTTAATAACACAGCATTGTTCCTCTGAATTAAACTGGTTTATTGGGTACATTTCACGGGAGGCTAGATTGTCTGTCTGCTTTCATGAGCAAAGGAGACCTAGCTCTAGTAGGTTAGTCTTAGGGGGCTGAGTAGGGTGGGAAGACTTAGGGACTGTTGGCTTGTTCCCTCTCATCCCACTTCTCACACCATGGAAGCAGAGGTTCAGTGTGGTTTAGGGGGACAGAAGGTGCTCAGACACAATGGGGATTGGTGTGGTATTAAAACCTAAAACTGAATAATAACAGTTGAGGTGAGTGGGAAGGATGGCTGCTCTCTACAGCATTATTCCTTCACCCTACAGGTATTTCTATGGGTAAAGTGACCAGTCCTTTGTTTTTTCCCTGGACAGTTCCATTTTTCAGCTCTCCATCCTGGAAATATGGAGCTGTAAAACCCCATATATTAATGTATAATGTTCACAACTCCCCCATATCCCTCACTAGCAGATGGCACAGTGGCAAACTCTAGGAAGCCATGTGACATAGCCCCCGCCACACTTTCAGGAGGAGACCACTAGTGGCAGTGGCAGCACCAGTACCAGACTGCTACCTCTGGGGACTGGTGGGTGGCACCATCATCACTACCAAAGCTGCAGGAATCGGGCCCAGCTAGGGCAACAGCATCAGGGCAGCAGGAGCAAGGCCCAGCCAGGAGTAGCAAAGAAGGGGATGAGTGTGGAAAATGGGCTTACTGGAGAGGGAGAGAAGCACCAGCCTCCAGCTGAGAAGGGGGTGGGAAACAGGCCAGAATGGTGTGATGTATGAATGGAGCAGCTTGTATTTTAGGGTTACTCTAAAATAATCTTTGATGAGTTTTTTTTAATTAAAAAATTGACATTTTGATGTTTTATCAGCTTTGAAGTTGGAAAAACTCTAAATCACATTTTTGTTTATGTTTAAATAATGAAGTATCTTATTGATGCTGTAATTAAACTATTTCCTAGTTCTCTATAAAGCTCTGAGAGGTGTCACCCCACCAACCCTGAATGGCAGTTGCCCTGTTTTGTTCATTTTGATACAGTGGTCATCTTATCTGTGGGATTGCAGTGCCCCAAGAAATGCTGACCCATTTTGTCCCAGTATCTTGTTGATCCCCTTTGGTAAGCAATTTATTCACCTGAGTGGTCCCATAGAAGGCAATGGGACTACTTGGGTAAATAACTGCTCCCCACTGGGAATTCACGCTCTGGAACTAAGTGAATAAAGCAGTTCTTGGAGTATGGGGAACAAAGATGTTTGGCAAAATAAAATTCTGAAAAGGTGGTTCCGACCCTGCATTGCTATCTCCTTTCTTCCATGCAAGGAAGGCTTAGTATTGGTTTTCCATTTACAATTTTTTTAGATGTACCTTAAAGTGATAGCCCCCACTGCCATAGTGCCCCCGGCATCAGGCATTGCAATTTGCAACTTCTGTGTCTTAGCCCAGTAGCCCACCCCTTTCTGGAATACCCAAATAAATCCAAACAAAAAAACAAAGTCTATGGGTATGTCTATACTACCTGCCCTATCGGCGGGTAGTGTTTGATGTATCGGGGATTGATTTATCGCATCTTGTCTGGATGCGATAAATCGATCTGCTAATCGACGCCCACACTCCATTTCGGCAGGAGGAGTAAGCGCAGTCGACGGGGGCACCATGGCAGTCAACTTGACACCATTCTTACAGTACCTCTGGTTAGATGTACCCAAATTATGTAGGCATTTACATTTACAACAGTGACTTCACACTGAAGGATTCAAAAGCCTTTTACAGAGAGTATTTATTGTCAGGGATCACTTCCTCCAACCCCTCCCAAACACTGAAGTGCAGCTACACTAGGCTAGAACTGCCTGACTAAAATCCCTCTTTAACCATTACCATCAGCTACCACTTGGTAACTGATATGCCTGGGATTAGAATCAGGTGGCCTAACAGAAAATGACATCTCTGATTCTGAGTGTTTATTATTTGTGCAATGCCCTCGTTACAGTCAGCACAAGATGACAAGATATTTGTCCCAAAGAGCTTGTAACCTATTAAACAGACAGTAAAAGAAGGAAGGAACAGGATGGATGGATCTGAATGGTGATGTTAAACAAGTCTCTTGTAGCTCCTTGATTTTTGTACAGAAATGTTTTGGGGTTGCCCATGGCGGACCACTCTGATAACTTGAAGGTCAGTTTAGCTGAAACCTGAAAGCTGGCACTACCTATTTGCACCAAGCCCTTTGTAGTAACAATTGTTTTGCTTTCAGGTATGGCAGAAGTGATATTAGAATGAATTCCTACTACCATTAAATTTCTTCCTCTCAGCTAAAAATGGGAACAGTTAATTCTTCTTTGTTTGGAGAAGATTCAAAGATAAGTTCCCATTCAGTCCAGATGTAGGTAGTTAATTTAAAAAAGGGAATTTAGCCTCATCTAAAAGAGAAAGGGCCTGCAGCCATAATACCTTCTGCTTTGATCTTTTCAGCTCTCATAAGATAAGCAGGGTTCTGTCTGATCAGTAATTGGATAGGTGATCTTAAAAACAAAAACCAGGCATTTTAGTGAGTGATATTGCTGCTGACTCAGGAGATGCACTCTGCCCACTGTGTTAGTACTGGATCATTGCCCATGTAAGATGAAAGTGGACATGTGGTTTTTTTTGTTGGTTTGTTTTACTGGAGGTGCTGGACTTAGGAAGAAACTAAATAAAGGCTCTGAGTTCTAATACTATGAATTTATACTTGCAGCCAAGGAGCTCCTAAACTTTTAAGTATTAATGAATTAAATCTCACAACAAATTGGATGAGAAAGTATTATTCCCATTCTAAAGAGGGGGAAACTGAGGGACAGGTAAATTAAGTGACTTGGCTAACATCACACTGTAAATGTGTAGCATGGTCAGAAGTTTATTCTAGACTTTTCTGAAAGCCAGTCCCTCTAATCCCAAGCACTAAAACATTTCCACACCAATCTACCTACACTTCTTGTGCATTTTCAGCATAAGATGTTTCTCACTTTGCCTCCTAATCATTATTGTGTTGATTTGCTGTTGCAAAACGTCTGCTGTAGTTCCACCCAGGGACAGCTGTGTCAGTGGTAGGTGTTCAGGTTACCATTGTACAGAAAGTGTGAAAAGCATTTTGGGCCCTCTCTTGATCAAAGGTGCTAGAGAACTGCAATATATTTTATAATTCTCACAGAGCAGTATATGCATCCGTTCAAATTCAGATTTGTTTTTCTGTTAGTAATAAATTAGTATTACCCCTTCTAGTCGCTGTCGCTTCAGTCTTTGCTATCTTTAATATGAGTTTGCAGTTGTCAAAATGAATAATATGCAACATCAATTTAAACCTCACTTTTCAGCATGTTCCTCTGTAATCATTTCACTTTGTCTTGAGTCTGTTGATTGCTGTTAAATTCTAGATAGCTTGAAATTCTATAAATTGTAGGCATTTATTAGAATTTATCCTGAGACAGAAAACTCCCACCCAACTGGAAAATGCTTCTTTTTGTATCTTGCACTTAATGCGGAAGAGGTTATGGAAACATAATCTGCCATTTGATAAGTATATTGTTTTAAGAATAAATATTATAAATGTCTATAGAAATTTACTAAAAACCAAACAAACCAAAAAACCCTAAGTGAAGAGGGTGGACAGAGGCCAAAACCACATACAACTTCCTTTTTGTTAGTCCACGTGCTTCTTGCTTTCAGTGAGGCTCTGGTTGAAGTCATTAAAAGCAAGTTGACCTGGAGAATGTAGTCTCAAAACACGACCCATCTCTGCCCACTCTCTCTTTGTTGTGCATTTTGAAATTTAAAGACAACTTCCCCTTGAGTCTGAACCGGAACATCAAATCTACATTTCTGCCCGTCACCAAGTTTTAATGGATATTTAATGGTTGTGGTGACGCTTTCTAGGAGACTTGTGATTCCTGGATGATTGAGTATGTTCTGGTGGCTGAGACTTGGACACTTTGACAATAGAGTGTTTATTTTCCTTCTTTGTTAGCATTAAGGCCATATTTTAAATGTTTGTCAATATTCAGATTGAACAATATTCAGCCCCTCCCCCCACACTAAACACAACTATCAGACAGGCACTTACAGCAGAGATTCATACCCAGGAGTATCTGACAATAGACAGTTATAGTTTTTTAAAAAGACTTTTCAACTAGTTTGCTGAGACGAATTCTGAAAAGGGGCTTAGAAAGTGGTGGCTTTATACAGGTTAGCATGAGACTTAGGGTTCAAATTTGAGGGTGAATCAAGGTTAAAAAATAGATTGACCGTGAAATCTGATTGGCTGTTCTTGTGCAATTTTAACCCAGAACCAGGGTGATCTCTGGATTTTGTTTATAATATGCCTGACAAATACATTCAGGATTCTTTATATATTATTTGTTATTTTATAGATTATTCTCTACCTACGGAAAATCTTGTACCTAAACTTTAAGCTGACTTTTGTACAGACGTTAAAATAAAGTGTTAAACAAGTATCATTTTGGTCAGTTGAAAATGAAAGTGTTTTCCTATGTCTTATTAAAAAACTAATTGCCACTTTCTAAATCCATCTTTAACTTTATAGATTTAAATATAAAGAGCAGATTTTCTGTTATTCAGGTTGAAGTCAGATTACATCTTCCAGTATTGATCATTAATCCTTCCTGAGAAAAAGATAAACTTGGAATCAAATTGTTACCAAATGTGTTCTAATTTTTACTTATTCTTTTGCTGCATTCCAGTCAGATGCATGATGTCTTATTACTAATAGCAAGAAGCCTGGATCTTTGTCCTAGCTCTAGATTGTGACCAACAGTTATTTCAGAGAAGGCCCAATAAAAAATAAATATTACAGCCCTAATTCTGAGCAGGCCTCAGTCTGGGCCCTAACATTGCAGATGCAGTGTTGCACTTGCATATGTGGGCACATATTTGCACTTAAAGTTTACAGGTGGAATGTGTAACTTAGCCTTCTAAATGGGTGCAATCACAATATACAAATAAAGTAACATGCAATTTTACACTCACCACTGATATTGTAAGTTGTTTTTGAAAATGTGGGTATGATGGGATCCCAGAACTGTGGGATCACTATGCCCCCTTAACTTTTCAGCCTGGACTGTCTCTCATGCTGTTTTGCCAGTGACAAGCAGCATACTTCTCCGGATGCTGTGATCACTCAGTCAACAACATGCAGGACATACCCAGCTAAGTTGCATGAATACTCTCTAAGCCATTCATGAACTATATATTGGGAGACACCAACAAATTCTCCCAGTTTTGCACCCCACAAATGTACCATCTTAATTGCTAAAAACCTTCTCTTGAACAATGCAAGCTCATTAATTGTTTGCCACTTCCACAAAGAATAGTGGACATGCACTACCCTTCCTAATCTGAGCAGATTCCCCAAGCACTTTAGACAAATTTGCCAATAAGCATAAAACATTAAAATAAGTTTATTATTACAGAAAGATTAATTTTAAGTGATTGTAAGCAATAGGCATATGAGATAAAGTTGGTTACAAAAGAAATAAAAGTAAAATCACAGTTTGAGTCAAATCTTACTTAGTCTGATACAGTTTAGAATTTAAACAGCTCTTCTCACCCCACTGAATGTTGCAGCAGGTTACAGTTTTTAATACACAGGGGAGACCAATCTTCCCAGTTCAAAATCTTTGTCTTTCCAGCATTCTTGTTGCTTCAGAGTAGGCAGAGGAGGAGGAGAGGTCATCTCATGATACCACTGTTCCTTATTTTATATTTTCAATTCATGTCCCAGGAAAGCTACTGGCCTAGATATGTCCTGGTGGACCTTGCTGAGTCACAGCATTGAAAAAAAATCTTCATTGTGTGGTGTTTGCACACCAGTCTCTTACAGAATTGTAAATCTCTTGTTTACAATTCCCTACTGGTCAATGGCTTGTGATGGCCACTAAACACCTGCTTGGGTGAGGGTCACCTCCTTTGTTGCCACTGGAGAGCTAGCTGTGGGTGTCTCCCGGACACACACCATATTTCAATAATAACCATATAGCAGAATATCATAATTCCATATACAATGATGATAAACATATATCGACAGAACAATGAGTTTCAGCAGATCATGTGGTATCTTACAAGGCATGCTTTGAATGAAATATCACAACCATATACAAATGATAAATATGGGAGTTAAAGGGAGCTACTTTGAGGCATGTTTATGAACCTAAACCTTTACCAGATTTGATGCCATTTTAACTGCCAGTTGGTACAGCATGTTAAGCCTGGGGCACACTAGCATCAGTCTTTTATGCACCATTCCTTTAGACAGTCTTTCAGAACATGCTTGTTATTCAAGAATTAAAGGCTAAGATGGGTCAGGCCTTCTGCAAAAGTCATTTTATGGCTATGAACAAACAGTTACCTTGGATAGAATGGGTCAAATAATGAAATGTCTGATTCAGAAATATATTTGCATATAAGTAATTCAAATTTAGCTTGCTGATACCCTTAGGGTCAAATATGAGCATTCATGCAAATCCTGATGATTTCAGAAAGGTTAATGAGTGAAAAAAAGTCATTTTATATTTGCCCCCTTTGTGCTGAACAAAACCAGCAGTTGCATCTTGAGGCCTCTTGTATCTGGTGGCAAAGGTTGATTGACCCAGACACAGCAGGAAGAAAAGCAAAACAATATAGTAATGTGTTTTAAATAGGCTGCAACTTTATTGATTCAGCCCTAATAAAATACCAAGCAGGAACAAGGCTAATGTAGATCCACTCTCACTTAGTTTGCAGGACTATCTGTGAGGGGGCAACCTCCCTGAATCACCCTTGCCCCCACCCAAATTAAAAGAGATGTTCCAACACCAGTGCTGAATCCTTTGCTCCTCTTCTCTCATGTGAGGCTACAAGTTACATAGGAGAGAGAGAGTTCCTTGCTGTACCCATCACTGGAGATCATCCTGACTGCATCTTCTGCAGGGGATACCCTCTCCTATTCTTGGTCCTATGCTCAGGTTTAGCTGGGATTGATGAACCCCCTTTATCCACATTGGCCACATGAATGTTTGCAACCAACAGAAGAATATTAACACAACCTCCTGGAGTCCTAGGGGCCCCATGACACTGAGAGCAAGGTGAAAAACCACTTGCCACCATGGCCAATTCAGCAATGAGGGGAAATTCCCTCCTTTCTGCTCCTATTAAAGGAATTGGTCAATGCTCCCAGCAGGCTCAGAAACCTGGTCCTATGTTGATCCCAGTGGAGGAAAAGCTGACAACAGCAAACCCCATGGTGCCACTGGAAGCCGCATGAAGGGACAAAGTTTATAAGCCCTCCCCTGGACATGTATGAATCAATCAGCTGTGACACAGTCAGGAAGCACGGTAGGACATGCTGCATCTTCCTGGGGCTCACAAGGGCACAGCCATATAGCTGAGGAAGCAGGGAAAAAGCCCCCTTTCAGGGTCCCAGGTGTGTCTTCCCCTACAAGTCCAGGTAAAGCATCCATACTGCTGAGGCCAGTAGTCTGTCATCTTTTGTGGGGAGAAGTCAGGTTGATGTGCCATTGATGTGTCTGGTTTCTATAAGAAAAACAAGACAGTTGAAAACCCAGTAGAGTATTACACAGTGTTATAATAACCATATACAGTACACAGCATTCATCACAGATATAGGAGAGTGTCTGAAAACAGAGTAAATACATGATTATATGATATATATCCTTTAAAAGGTCATCCACAAGCATATTCCGGGGAAGCCTCAGCTGATGCTGAAATGCAGGAACAGCTGAATTGTTTTAACATTGGCAGTATCTTTTTTTAGTGTTCATTTTTAAACATTTTGTCATATATATTCTCTTTTATAAAATGATACATCACAGCTGTCAGTTGGTTTCATAGCCTCGCTTTTATAAATATTATGTGCGCACATCGCAGTGGTATTGTTATAATGGGTTACAATGATGTGTTTTTTGAAAAAGTGCCAATGACTGGTTTATATCCTTGGTGATTTTACAGTGTCATAAGAAACATGGAAAAATCTCTTCCCAAGATTCAGTAGTTGCTTTAAGCCAATAATGCTGCAGTTTTTTTTAATGACTTCCTCACAGTTTGATATATGGCCTTTTTAAAATTTTGTTTTCTTATGGTCAATGAACAGCACTCATTAAGTTTAGGGTTGCCTTTAGTATAATCTGGAAATAATTTTAATCTAACTATCACCAACAGCCAAAAATAATAAAATATGTGTAAGCCAAATAACATTACACAGAGGCTCAAACAGCTATGCAATACTGTAACATTAGCATTTGTAACACTTAATTTGTGCCAGGGCTGAGCCTCAGCACCTCTAGGCTTGGCAGTTCATAGCCCCACCACCTCTGGGCTTGCTGTGTCAGTTATGAAAGTAAAAAAATTGCTTGAGCCCTGCTAGAGACATGTAGAAAAGAGGATGTTGAGCTCTTTCATTGAGTGGTAACTTAATTGAGAGGAAAAGCAGTCTGCTATTAACTAGGGTTGCTGCAGGTAACCCTAAAGAGAATCTGGTTCCCTTTTATATATTTTAGGGGTACCCAACAACTGGGCAGTGGATAAGAGATTTTACTTTTCCTCTAGGTTCCTGGCTGCCATTTCCTGTACTGTGCCTGGAAGGGCACAATGTTTTAGCGCTAAAATTGGTGATTTGCCCACACTGTAATATCATTCCCAGATGGACTGCTTTCTTCAGGGAAAGCTGCTTTAGCATAATCAGCCAGTGTGTCAGGAGGCATCCTTGCAAAATACATAGCTGGCTATGATGTCAAATGTATTTATTTATTGTGCAATTCATAGAAAAACCTAAATATACACTATAAAATCTTTCATATGTCCGCCAGCTGTGTTATTTGAGATCAGCTAGTGGGAAACATCAGAAAGCATAGGACGGTTAACTTTTTTTCCCTTCACACGTGTCCTTCTCTTTTCCTTCTCATTTTTTGGTTCATCTCCCATATCCTATGAAAGATGCTGATTTCGTAATAGTTCCTTTAATGCCAGTTGTGATCCAATGGATTGGAACAATCCCTAGCCTACTGAACACAGAGGTAGTGTTTTTAAATACCCATGGATTTTGAAGGCCAGTAGAGATTTTGCTTCAGAATCTTCCTTACCTGTCTCTTAGAAGCAGAAAAGCTTCTGCACAACAAGAAATGTATTTAGGGAAAATAGTTTAGGCTGCTCCATGTGACTGTATGCAACGGTCACCATGGAAAAGTTAACACTTGCTAATAGATACCATGGAGTTGTGTGGTAAGTTACCATAGTATTTCCCTATAAGGAATAATGGCAGTATTTCATCTACTGTCCCATTCTGCTAAAACAATTGGTAAATATTAATAATTTAATGGTAACCACTGCATATAACATTTTACAGTAATACAAATGATAATAAAATACCTCAAGTATTTTGATTTCACAGTGAGTTTTATACATAATAAAGCTTCTCTTTAGACAAAGAACTTTCCACTATATAAAAGAAACAAGCACGTTTCTAGAAGGAGAAGAAGATCAAAAGCAGTAAGAGGACACAAAAAATCTTTGCCTAAAAAGAAGAAAAAAAAATCCTCAATGGCCCAAAGCTGAAACTTAAAGGCATTAGGCAGACATGCACTCCGAGAAGGGGTAGGCTTGAGCATACTTAGCAGTGTTGCTAACAGATCCGCCCAATACACCTTTGTAAACATCAGGAGGAAGAAAGAACCCATTTTTAAAAGGTCAGTACATGCTATTTAAAGGTCTGCCTATCAGAAAATAGGGTGTTTTTTTTTAACATTACTCAATATTTGTAAATTCAAATTTAGTGTCTCTCGAGAAGTAGCTTTCAGAACAGTTAAAAACATTTAAAGCCTGCACAGTGTCAGGGCAGGCAGTTGCACTGTTTGGCAGTCCCATGGCATAATAGAGTAGGGTCTAGCGCTGGGCAGGAAACAGTTTACCAGTCCCAGGAAAAATTTTGACATTTCAAAAAAAAAAAACCAAAAAACATCTGTCCCAAGCTGTTATGAAAAGTTAAATTTTCACAAACCAATTTAAACAAACAAATGGCTTGGATCAATCAGCATATTTTGTTTGGATAATTTTAAAATATTTTGTTTAGATTTCAGCCTTTTAAATTTAATTGTTTTACTATAAATTACATTTCTAAAGGAAAGCATTTCAAACAGAAAAATTGAACTTTTCATTTACAAAATGTTTAAAGGAGTCTGCAATATGTTTTGGCAAAAAAAATCCCAACTAGCTCTAGATGGGTCCAACTCAAAGTTCAGATCCAGATCAGGATTCTTCTAAACTTTAGAGATGTTTAGATCTGGAGCTTTGATTCAAGTCCATCTGTTATAGCAGATCTTATTTGTGCATTTGGCTGTTAGAAATAGTCTTAGAATGTATGTTGTCTTGTAGCTTTCCCTTACGCATATGATTTGTTTCCCTGTCTGCTCTTAAAGGTCTTTCCTGACATTGTACTAAAATCCATTCTACATAATTTTCATTCAAATTCTCCCCTAAAATTTTAGATTATAATTCTCAAACAATTGACTCAGTCCACAACATTTTGCCATTGACTTCAATAAGCACAGGTTGAAGCCCATGTGTCGGTAACATAAGAGTTGCTCCTGACAACATTAATCAGTTTCCTTAAGTAATACAAAAACTCTGGGCACACCAAAATGAAAATGATCCTTAGTTTATAAAGCATGCTGTGGCAGCTCTCTATTATTACATTTACATTTATTATAGGGGCATTTGTGAAATGTCGACATTCAGCTGCTAATGAAACACATCTTTTTAGTGCCTTGCTTCAGACATATTACAGAGCACAGCATATCCCCACTGTTTAGTACTGTACAGTTCCCAAATCTCAGTGGAGCTGGCAATAGGTAAATATTGGCACATAGAGTGTAAGATGAGAAGAACCTCTGATATTTCTCTGGAACTCCTCCATGTCAGAGGAGCTACAAAGTCTTTGCTAACATGCTATTAAAGTACTTATCAATGTTATCCATTTTATAAGTAATTTAAATGTACAGTGCTATTTTAGCAGTGTAATGTCCCTCTGCCTCTCCACTGCTGGAGCCTTTCTGTAAGTCTGAACTGAATCAAGCTGGGCAGCAGGATTCAAGCTCTATTGTTTTGCAGTGTAGACACAGCCTCATTTAACTCTGGGAGTCCATCAAAGGTGTTCCACAATCCCACTGGTCAACTTTTTTTGTCCTCTGGATAGTCAAGTTTGGTGGACAGTCAAGCTTTCCCAAATTGCTCTACAAACAAAGGGATAGAGTGACCACATTTTAAGAGGGACCTAGGAAGGCTGGGATATAGGTGGTCTGTTTGTTTTCACCCAGGAAAGTTCCTTCTCTTGATGGTTGCATGTCTCAAGCCTCTGGGATCCAATTGCCTCCAGACTTATGAGACAGATCCCCTGTCTATCAAGGCAGCCAGCTCTTTGAAGCCATTATCTCCAGTTGCCTCCTGATTACTAACCACAGACTACCCTCCTTCTAGTCTTTACACTTCTGGCAGGCATTACAGGGCGAGGACAATTTAATTCCATCACCAGGATGGACTATCAAACCCTTCGTGTCTTGACTTAGAATGAGATTTGTGCACCCCATCAGAGACCTGGACAAGGATTCTTCAAGCTTAGGATGTAACATGACTTCTACTAGAAATTGAGGAGGGAGCAAGCCATATTTGTCCAAGTTGTCTCCTTATTTGATACATACAACTGAACAGTGCAAGCAGCATTATCAGACTGGATCTAATAAAAAGGTTAAAATATCAGCCAGCAAGTGCCAGACATACAGTGCAGTGGTACTCCTTATTGTTTTGTGTTTGCTCACTCAACATTCTAGACAAGAGTTTAAAAGATACACAGGAAGTGTTTTACAGATGATGGGAAAAAATCCAGCATCATTTACCAAAATACCGGCAGTTGTGTTTTGGTTTTGGATCACAGCCTGGAGAATTTTTTACTTTTATCTGTTCAGTTGTGATGCTCAAACTGAAACACTGTAACTGTTTTTAATCTGCTTCAAAGGTTTCTTGCCCTGCTTTTAGTGTTGGCAGTGAAATATTTTTTTCTAAATGAAAACACCCAACATCAGCAATGGAAAAAACAGTGATACATTTTTTTATTCCAAGTGAAAACTGTTCCTTTCTTCCTCAGACAGTGTCCCCTGCTGTCATTCACAATAAGGTCTCCTGCTCTTACACACTAGTGTCTTCAGATTTCTCTTACCTCAGAAGAGATCCCAACCCCCTCAATAATCCTGCTTTCCATACTGGGAAACTAAATACTCTCTCCTCCACCAGTCTTCCCCCTATTTTTTAAAATAAAAAAACCTATCTTTCCCCCTTCAGTGACGTCTTGCAGTAGTGACCCTCTCTGCAACAGAGAAGAACTGAATGCAATTCCCCCCAGGGCTGTTCAGAGATTTTGGGGGCCTGGGGCAAAATTTGAAACTGAGGTCCTCACCCTTCCAAAAATGACCATGAAAATGAAAGAGTTCAAGAATAGGGGACAAGGTGGGTGTCAGAGAGGGTCCAGGCCTATGGAGATCACTGCCCTCCCTGCAGGGATTGGGGGCAGAGTTATACCATGGTGGGCATCCCTGACCGTAGGTCTGGGCTCTCAGCATAGTGAGTCTTTTCAGGCCTGCTTTAATGTTGCCAGCACACTGACAGTGGGATCTGGGGTCTAGCTGGGGCAGGTGAATTGCTCCCTGCACTATCAGTGGCAGGTGCCAAACCTGTATGGCACTGCAAATCCATGCTCCAAATCACAGTGCTGCTCAAATTTTGCCTGGCCACCTGTCTGTCATTTTGGAGTCCCTCTCAAATGGGGTCCTGAGGCAAACTACCCCTTTGGCCACCCCAACTCCTCACTATGTGGCCCTGACTCCCCCAGAGCCTGTTAATGCTGCTGTTTGTGTTAGCCAGTGCAAGTAACTAGTAAATGACAAAAAACACTGTTTTCTCACTGGGGTGCTGTATGCTTCCTCTGCAGTGCTATCAGTCCCAAAGTTTGGGGTTAGATTCAGAACTTCCCTTTGCCTCACTTCCAACCTTCATGTAGCAACATGGCCACCATCATCTCCTATAAACACGGAGTAGATAAACTACCACTGGATATCCTGGAGAGCCAGCTGAAGCAATCAGGTCACATCAGGCTTGTTATACTTGGAAAATGAAAACCAGCAGGATCTTATTTAGGAGATAAGGCAGGGTTTCTCAAACAGGTGTCGCCGCTTCTGTAGGCAAAGCCCCTGGTGGGCCAGGCTGGCGTGTTTACCTGCCCCGTCCGCAGGTCCAGCCAATCGCAGCTCCCACTGGCTGTGGATCGCTGCTCCAGGCCAATGGGAGCGGCTGGAAGTGGTGCGGGCCTAGGGATGTACTGGCCGTCACTTCCAGCAACTCCCATTGGCCTGGAGCAGCGATACACAGCCAGTGGGAGCCATGATCAGCCAGACCTGTGGACGGGGCAGGTAAACACAGTGGCCCAGCCTGCCAGGGGCTTTCCCTACAGAAGCGGTGATGCCTGTTTGAAAAACCCTGAGATAAGGCAATACATGTTTCTTGTGAATACAGAAAGAATTAATCAGTCATAGCTATAACATTCTATACACACACATACACACACAAGTTCTGCAAGGTTGTTGATATAGTTACCAGCCTTACAGTCGTTCGTGCCAAGTCACGTGAGGTGGCCTGGACACGAGGATGGAGCCGAGTCTTGTCAGATGCGCATCCAAAATTCCTGGAGCGTGGTTGCAGAACTAAACTCAAAGTTCTCAGTTTTTAGAGTCTGTCTTTATAGGGATTCATCCTCATTCAAATCTATAGGGTTTGCTTCGTCATGCTGTTTTCACATTTGAAGTGATAATCAATCACTGTTCTCACATTTGAAATTATAGTCAGTCACGCAGATGACACAGCAATGACGGCTTGTTGTTATCTTATTCTTCAGTTCTTTGGCTCCCCCTGTTCTTGGGGCAGTTGGGGGTGGATTCTGGCTTGCCCTCACAGTTATCTGGTTATCTTACCCAACGCATTCTCATTCTTCGGCCTATTGGTTTTTCCTCTAGATGTAGAGTTATTTATTAGGCTGGCACTTCAACCTTTTATTACTTATTTAAACATACATCTGCAATCACACCCTATTTTACTTAACATACTTCCTACATTTTATTACCTATGCATTCTTTAACATAACTATTCTCAAATCATTGGGGCATGACAGACTCCAGTGAATCTATCCATGCCACTTATTACACATGAAAAGAAAACAAGCAAGACAGGAATGTAAAAGTGGAGGAACAACAAATTTTGTTTCTGAGTTCAGAAAAACATTTGTAACATGTTGTTATCTTATTGCTTTTAGAACAGACTGTTTGTCTCTAGATGTTTTTCTACAATTAGCACAGACCTTGCAAATTATCAGGCCTGCTTCAATTAGCACAAACTCAGCAGACTGAACGAACAGGCTAGGAGGCATATTTCTTTCTAATAATACAAGTCAAATCCGGGGTCTGTACTGGACCATACTTTCCCCAAAGCATCAATATATATTAATTATTACTTTGAATCCAACGGGCTCATGACATTAATAACCACAGAATTAACCTCTTCTTCAATCATAAAACTAGTACAGGGATATTTTGATTCCATGTTGCATTAAATAATTACGAGGTGACAATATGAATCCCTAGTCTTATTGCTGCACAGCTTTTACCACCTGTACATTATGTTGTCTTTCTTTACTCTCCAGCCAAATGGCCTGATTCCATAACTGTACTCTGTTATTTCATACTGTTACCAATAGATATGACCATCCAATACACAAGTGGTCTCTGTTCTGAAGTTCATGTGGAAAGGAATGATTTACAAAGAGGAACTTAAATGAATCTTAAGTGACTATCTCAAAACAAGACAGAGATCTAAGGAAGTGGTCACAATCTCAAGACATCCCACTCCAGAAGTGATGTAAAAAGAGGCCTCGAGGCCCAACAGATTGAACTGTTGATGGCAAAGATTCCATTAATTAATTTATTTGTTAATAAATAAGCAGAAGCTTTGTAGGGAAATCTACTGAGAAGACTATATTAGTGTTGATGAATATGCTGGGACTTTCATAGAAAATAGGAGGAGATTTACTCTGTAACTCCTAATCCTTGGTGCAGCAGAACATGTAACAGCAGGGACATCTCAGTAAGGATTACTGAAAAAATTAATGGGCTACCTGAACGATACTGTAAACTACAGTAACATTAATAGCAATCACTAAGGTACGGCCATTAGCATAAATAATACTTCAATAAGATCAGTAGCACCCCCACTGTTCTTCATTAACAATCACAGGAAATGCACACAGATCTCTTAGTGTACATGTAGCAGATTCCCATCTGCAGTATCCGGTATTTCCTTTCTCCTCAGTATTGATGAAAGGTGATAGCAGCTGTTCTATATCATCAGCACAAGTTCCTTTACTGGCTGAATGGAAATTCTTACCACAAAGGCACTGACCATAATATCACAACCAACCCTTTTGCTGATTTGTTGGTGCTGCAGAACAGACCGTCCTCAGAGAGAGTTTTACAACTGCCCCAACGATGCTTTCTATTTATAAGCAAATTTATGGCCTGTGAAAGGCTTTAGTGTTTTGACTGGCAGTTTTGGAGACTGAAGTCCTTTCCTTTATAAATACTAGAGGATTTAATTAGCACTTGTAGGCCCCAGGAAGCTAATTCCAAGAAAAAATCCTACAATAAATATCTTGTTGGTCCAAAGACAACCATGCTGCTAAGTCATCCTGATGGCCCAAGGCTACCGCCTTTAAATTGTTACCTTTAAATTCTCTAGGTATTTTTGTGTCCACAAGCCCATTACTTCAGAGGCTACTACAGCCTCCCCAAAAGGGATAAAACATCCATTTTGGAGACAGCAGTTGAATACAAGAGCTCTTGATAAAAGTACATACTGCATTTGCTTTGAAAAATACTTTCTTTTTGTTGCAGGATTAACATAATTCACCTGAATTCAGCTATGAAAACAGAAACCAGTTCAAGTACTTGCAGCATTGGTTTGGCCCACTCTCAGGGTGGGATTTTTCAAAAGCACTCACTGTAGGCCTAATTTTGCTCCCAATGAAGTCAAGCAAAGCTTTTTTCCCATTGACTTCAATGGTAGAAGAGTTGGGCCAACACTGAGTGCTTCTTAAAATCCCGCCATAGTGCTATTCAAACTTTCTTCCTTGAGAGAACTTTGGATTGATCCTTCAGAGGAGGTCTGAACAATCTGGGCCTTCAGGCCTTCAGCAGAGAACAACCCCCATTAGTTCAATAGGTCTAAGAACTCACTCTGGACTTACAAACATGTTGAATTAACATAAAAAAAGTAAGCGACTGATCATCTCTCCCAACATGCAGCTATTGACCTTGATGTTATCTTGCTGTGTCTTCAGAGGCTTTTAAAGATGCAGTAGAACAATTCCAGGGTTCATATTGGGTCAGGTCAGAAGGTAGTTGCTGTGTGTCGTTGCTTTTCTTAAAATATATTAAATACAGTGAAGCACTTCTATGAAGGGAAGGGAAATTCTTCTTGTTAAATATTTACAGTGCAAGCACAAGATAAGTGAGCAGGTCCATAACAGGTCCATCCCAATCAGTCAGTTGGGTGTACTCCCTTCAGTTCTCTCAGGTATACTAAGGAGTATTAGCAGAGCAATAATATCCTGCACACATGTAGTGCATTCCATCAAAGGTTCTCAAAGTGCTCTACAGACATTAATGATGCTATCCTCAAAGCACTACTGTAATAAGGTGATTTTCATTATCCCTATTTTACATATAAGGACACTGAGGAGTTCTTTGTCTTGATCAAAGTCACTCAACAAATTTGTGGCAAAGCAGGACTTTATAACAAAAACAAACACATGGACTCGCTCTTCAACACACAGGGATAAAGTACACTTCAAACAGTAAGAAAGAAATTCAACTGATCCGTAATTTTAAAAAAACACATTCAGCAGTTTTTGAGCTTCTAAATAATTAACAAAAATATAAAGGAGTTGTACTATAAAAACACTTACAAAACTCTGTTACAAGGAACATTTATGGATGTATTTGAAGTTTCTCTTTAGAGGATCTAATTTTGTATTCCTTATGTGGGCAAATTGCACACTGAAGTCCAAGGAAGTTTTGACTGAACCAAAGGCTGTAGGCCAACGCAAATTTTAAACTATTGTAACGTAAAGTTTTCGACTTCCTTTTGTGACAAATCTCACTTGTTTCTCAATGTAACTAATGTTGCTATCCTAAGCACAGGTGCTCCTAGATTACTGGACTCCTACTTGGCACATTGAGCCTGCAGTCAGGAGCGGGCCAAGTTCTGCAAAGTGCTAAGCACTCCCTAGTCCCATTAATACCCAGGGTACTCAGTACCTTGAAGGACAGGACACTAGATGCACAACATTAAGGATGTGATTTGTCATGGTACTTAAGCATGTACCCAACTTTAAACCTTTGACTAATCCCATTAAAGTCAAGAGAGGAAAGCCCCAAGGTTAGGCTGAAGCACAGACAATTCTAGGGGTGCCAGGCATTAGGCAGTTAATGCTTCTGACATATAGCTGTTCTTGTGCCACTGAAAAGATAGACTCTTGTGTTGAATTAAAACTATTTATGGAAGATATTGAATTTGACCTGGCGGGTGTTTTACGTATCAGCTATATGTTTCAGAGTGTATGTTTACACATAAAAATGCCAGCAAGCGCTTAACTGAGTTGTCAGTTTCTGGTGAAGTAATGGCTGCTGTCACCCTTGTGACTTCACGTTACCTAATTTGTCATTAAAAATCTGGATCAAAGAGTTTTTCTAAAAACTGGTTAATAGTTTCAGCTCTTACCATTTTATATAAATCATGACAATTCAATAACTGTTCATACAGAAAACTATGTAAGACGTTCAAAGAGAAATTAAAGATTGTCATCATCTGCTTTTTTAAAAAACTGTGCTTCTACAGCCACTCCTTTTACCCCCACCCTCATTTAGCAGAAATGGGTGCCACAGCAGAAACTGTAAAAGAGCAAATTCTGATGTAGCTCCAGCCATTGCTAGCACTGGCAATTAACGTATTGCCAAGGTAGTATATCAAATGACACATTTGTTTTGGTTTTCCTCCCATTAAGATAGATTTATTTTGGCAAAGGGGAATGTGGTTGTGGTTAGATTGTAAAGTACAGAATGAAGGGATAATAGAGAGAGACTGATTAACTGCTTTTGCTAAACAAGAATCTCCTGAACCTTTGTTCAGTACTCAGACTCAAATCAAATGGTTTTAGAGGTTCTGAAATGTTCATCCCCCCACCTGCAAATCACTTTCAGAGGATAGAGGGGAAGTCACCAACAACCCTCCATGTTCTTCTTTCCTGACTGCTTGTCTTCTAGGGAAACTCTTCCATCTCTGGTTTCTGCTCCCCTCCAGGTCTTTTAAGAGTGGCTGAATGACCTACTCCTTCCTTTTTTCCCTACCCCATGCATCCCCAGTCTCTGTGGGACTGAGTGGGGGACAGGTAGGCCAATCAGCCTGTTTTCCATTTTTCCTCCACCAAATCTGCCAGATTGCATCTTCTGCTTTCCATTTCTTGCACTCGATCTGGTGATGTATGAAAGTGACTAGGCGACTTTGAGTATTAAAAATATGGTCAAAATTGGAAAAGGTCATACTATACTTGATTCAAAGCATGATAAACAAAGTCTACTCTGACTATCTGGAAAAGCCTCCACTGCATTCTAATGCAGAACTATCTGAGAACCCTTTCCCACCTCCCTCATCTCTTCCAAGGTTGGAGACATCAAACTGTCCATCCACAGAAGAATGCAGAGTGGGTGTGGGCATCTCATCCTCTCCCCAGAAGATTCTATCACTCAGAATGGCTTGTAAGTGCCATAAAATGGGAAGTGGGGCAGCAGAATCAGCTATCCATGTAATGATAGAATGGAGAACAGAGGTCAGTCAGCTCCAGAACACTGAAAGGAGTGGCAGCAGGCCAAGCAGCCAAGGGTCAGATCAGCTAAGCTGGTAGCATCAGGCAATCTGATTCCTCCAGATCCATAGACAACCCGAAAACAGGTATCATGCTTATTTGCCATTTGTAAAGTGCTTGCAGACCTAGCGATAGAAATGTGCTAACATATTGTTATAATTAAAATATGCTCCTTATGTGAATCATTGGAAAAAACACTCCTTACATGACTCATTCCATCAGTGCTTAGCATTGAATTGTCAGATGTAGATTGTCCTAGTGTTCACATATACCAAACCCTGCCCCCTTCTCTCATATTTCTTTGTGTGTGTATGTGAAGAATATGAATGTCTACTGCTACCCACGTACACTGAACATACTGTGGCGTCCTCAACCTTAACTTCATCCCTTTAGTTGGAAGAGCCATTAATGGTAGGGGACAGCCAGCTTTAAAAATGTAATATTTGTTTCCCTCTTCCCCAGAGCACTTTGCTGCTATTTGCAGTGGAAAATCAACTTTGAAAAGTTTCCAGAGTAACAAACATACAAATTACATCTGTCTGCAATGGGAATAGAACTTATAGTAACCTCTTTGACACTGCTTCCTCGTGATATTTTTCAGTTGGAATGGCTTATTTTTCCAGTGGAGATTTACAGATGTCTCACAGATATGTCTGTTTTCAGAAAATAACCACTTATGGGACTACTTGAACATACCTTTAAAAGAAATCTGTTTTTAAAATAATTTCTAAACTATATTTGTTCCCCCATGCATGCTAGTTAAAAACTAACATCTGCACATCTGTTCTTCATACCTGAGTATGGCTCAAATTATGAAACACAGAAAGTAAACAACAGTCTAAAGCAACAAGAGATTGTACTACACCTTGAGATTCCCATAAACCTCCTAGAACAATTCTAACCCCTTGGAAATGAACCCTATCTCATAAGCACCCAACCTCCTTACCTCACATCCATATTCCGTTACACTTGGGATTTTCCCAAACTAGAATTGATTTGTACAGCAATCTTGTAATTTAGCCAGATCGTTATTTGTACGTATCTGTTCCCTAATAATGTATGAATAAGAGGTGTTTAAAATGGCTGCTACTAAAGGGAATTGGCCATTTTAATTATTGCTTGGCCTCCTGCTTCCTCTATATTCTGCCTTTCCTGCCTGTCATTTTTATTCCTGAACCTCAGTCCAAATGGGGTTGGGCATTACTGTGCAATCCCTCCTGCTGCCCAATCTGCCTCTCCACGAACCCTACTCTGTTCCCCTGAGGCACCGTCCCTGCTGCCTCCTGTGATTCTCCTGCTGCCTAGCCTTCTTCCTGCCATGCAAGTGTTTGGGGAGGGGTGGGGGGAGAGACCAAACATATAGAATTATCACAAAATAAAAAATCTTTATTTCTCTTTATACAAAAAATGAAATGTTCGCTATACCCATTTCCCACAAGGTCTTAAAAGGGAAATCCATCCAAGAGCCTCATTAGGGGATAAGATTTCATGCAACTACATCAGAAAGGGTAAAAATACACGCTTATGTTTCTCAGGCGGCTGCTGGATTACAATCTCCATTCCTCTGACCTGAAAGGAAAAAGACAGCCAGCTAGGGTCAGACTGTAAAAAAAAGTTTTTGTGCCGTTGCTGAGTGTGTAACACAGTGCAAAATTAACAAATGAAGCCTCAACATTGTACCTACCCATGATGTGGTGGTGGGCCATGGCCTACCCCCTCTCACTGGTGTCTTTAAATCCCCCCTCTTATCTATAACTGACACATAAATGGAAACTTAGTTGGGGGATGTGATTGGGCTGCACACCCTTGCTCAGGGAAGAGCAGGCATGCGGAAGTTGTCCTTCAAGTTAGCAGCCTGCTGGGGACAGAGAGGAGGGAAAATATTACTTTATCAAATGAAAAGAATACCAGAAAAAAACTGAATAAAAATTATATCAAGCCACAGCCTATCTCTTCAAAGCCAGCTATGTCCCCAGCAGACCTCTCCACTACATGGACTGCCTCACCCAAAAAGTGTTCTGAGAGCATCCTTACATTATTGCGTTGTCATTGTATGGAAAAATCTCTCCACCCATGGTGCTGCTTGTAACCAATTCATTGTTAATTATTATTGTTACACAAAATGACACATACAACAGCTCTTCCCTTTAGGCACAACCACAATACCAATAAATAGTTTAAATAATAATTATGATCTGTCAATGGTTTCAGGATTAATATCATCCTAATATGATAATTCAGTCAAAATTCAAGACCCTGCCACCTTTACTCATGTGTGATTCCTTGCTCAGTGTGTAGTCCTGTTGATTTCAGTATGACATGAATTCAAATTTACTGCTTCACTTTTCTCCACAGCCCAATTTCTAAATCTCCTGGCACTGAACTCTTCAGGACTATCAGACAAAATATTTTCAGTGGGAGTTACATGCCTCTAGAACTTGCTCTCTATATAGCCAGACTGTAACATACATGCTGTCAGATACAGACCAGCAACTTTTCACTCAGCGCTGCTCACTAAAACACATTCCCTTTCACGCTCTTACTCACATTCAAAATCCAATATTCACTGGGCATAACACCCTTCCCAATGACATATCAAATAAAACAATGTTATCACTCTATATATTAAGTACATCCCTTATAATTAAAGAAATAACAGAAGACAAGCATCCAGGCATTGTTCCTGCCTTATGGGAATACAGTGAACCTCTATACTTACCATTAGCATAGATTTTTAATACCATCCCCAGTACTGTTTGAATACCCTCCAAACTATCTATCTCTGTAACAGTGGGAAAAATGGAATGATGCCATATATAAACACCACAACTAACAACAAAGAGAGAAAATGTCCCCTCCAACCAAATCAGCTCATCCCCATATGTATAAATTCAGCAGTCAACACTACATAAATTGCCTCATACAAAAATATTTGAACTCTGACATCCTTTCAACAGGTTCAGTGATGCTGTTTACAGTATTTCAGCCTGTCCCCAGGTTTTAATGTCATAAATGTTTTCAGCTACTGTTGTAACAACTACTCTCAAACCTTAACCCCATGACACCGCTGGCATAGTACATTCCACTGCTGACAATAGCATGCACACTCCGGGGGCTTAACTCACAGCAACAAGCACTCCAAAACATTTCCTCCTTTCGTACTGCAACTGGCAGCAGTAAATTACTGACAAACTATGGGCCTGATTCACAACTCCATCATGCCAGTTTTCGGCTGGTGACTTGAATGGAGTCACATAGGTGTAAAACTGCAGTAAGTTGGTGGTGAATCACCTCTATGTACGTTTAGATAATTAGCTATCTTTTTCCTTGAACCGTAATACACTTTCTCTGTAAACAGGCAACAGAACCAGTGTACACATTTCATTTAGCCTACAAAGTAATTTTAGTAGCTATCATCATTGTACCATTTGAAATATTCTCTGTTCGCATCAAATGATTTCCCCTGTAATTGATGCCATAAAGAATATCTGTGTTAAGTTGTCTTCATTTCCACAGTTTTCGATCCTTATGATGATCAATTATTTATGTACGGACCAAATGAAAGGCACGATTGTAATGACCCCTAGGGGTTTAATGGTGTTATAATAAATCTTGAGAGCAGAGCTCAAGTGGGTGTTGTTAACAAAAACCAGTGCTGGACTCACATGCTATTTTTTGACATAGTATTTTTTAGAGAAAGTGAAAGAATTGACTGGGAGGAGCTCAGTTTCTATAATTCCTCTCCTTTTGGTCTGCCAATCAGCTTCCACCATTCAGCCCTTCCCTATGAGGCTCCCGCCATTCTCATCCCTTCCATCTTCTTCCTCTCTAAAAAAAGAAAACCAGACATTTATTGCCAGTCCTATCAGCCCCATCATTTTGGCCTCCAGCTTGACCTCACTGTCTTCATGTCCCTAGGCCTTGCTATGCCAGAAACTCCAGCATGACATTACAACATTTGTTGTAAAAAGTGCCTAGCCTGACTTAAAAATTCATCTTTGTAGCAGGTTTACTGTGAAGCCTGTATAAAGTTAGAGATGGGTTTGAGCTGCAAAGTTTGCATCTGGATCAGAACTTCCCAAAGTCTGATGCTATTTGGACCTATGGTTTTGTTTCAAGCTCACACAACTCTCACAAATTTACATGGCACAGCCATTAATCAATATTCATAATTTAGAAAGCATCAGACCTTCTTGTAACTCACAGCAGATTTTCAAAATAATTTCCTTCATGCCTCAAAACCCCATTTTTCCTCTCCATGGATGAAACTCCCATTGCAAACTCTTATTGACTCAAATGATGCCAAGATTTCACCCCATGTATTTTCTTTCTCTCTTTTCCCATTCTCTATAGAAAAGATAGGTCAAGAAACATATATGTCAGCTATACCATAAAGAGATTTTTCTCACCCAGTTGTAAATACATGGGGCCTCGTTTATACAGAGGCCTCTTTACACTGCCCTACAATAATTTGTTACAGTAGCTTGCACAGTGTACAGATTAGCAACAGATGCAATATAGATTTGCATCTTCAAACGTCCCTAATGATTTTGAGTGCCTGAGGTTTTGGATTCCCATTTTGAGACCCCTAATCAGGACCCAATGTTCCTCTGTCAAATTGGGCATGCAAGAACTGAAGCACCTCATATCAAACTCGTCATTTTTTTTCCCCCCAAATGAAGGCCATCTCCATTCGTCTCCACTGATACAGGGACAAATTCTGAAGCCCTTGGTCAGGAAAAGACCCTCACTGGAGTTTTTACTTTAGCGAGTGTTTCAGGATATTACCATTTCCTTTAAAGAGATACATCATGCTGCTAGCAGAAATTCCAATGCACTATTACATTCTGACACTGTATGAAAGCAAATCCTTTCCATAGTGAGGGGCAAATGATGTGAACAAAAGTGTACCTACCTTAGGACCAATATCCACATTAAAGTCAATGGGAGTTTTCTTCAATTAAGGGTGGCACAATTTTGCCTCAATTGATTTGTGTAAAAACAAATGGGGCAACTGTTACAATTAGTGCCTTTGCCATTATATTTCGTTTTCTTTGCTTTCACGTTGCTTCTTCTCGTAATGCACTTGGAAGAAATAATAACTCTTGTAAATGTCAGCAAGGAGCTAATTCTAAACTATAAAGCAATCAAATCCAGAAAGCCGGCCAAGATTTAGCCTATTTCAATAACTAGAATTTACAGTCTCACACAATGAAATGTTTAATAGTCAACTATTTAGCTGTAGTGAATTAGACTTTCACTAGGATCACGTGATCACAGAAGTCTATAGGTGGAAAGCACTATATAGGAGCTAATTGTTACGATTATTTATTACTAACAGCAGCTCACTTTTTATAGAAGTTTTCTGTTCCTTAAAGATGAATGTAGGGGTGGACAAAACAATCAGAACCTAATGATGAGCTGAAGTCTGACTTTTAAAGGCTTGAATTTCCCTCTCTTCCCAGTCCCCTTAAATCCTCTTTTCCTCCCTGAAACCCAAGAGACCTCCAACCTCCTATCTACCCTGTTCCAAATGCTTCCATAAGCCTCTGTGTTGTTGACAGCCACTTGGCTGAGCACCAGCCCATACACACTTTGAATAGCTTGGCAGGCAGGATGCTCTGGGATGCTTGTGATCAAGGAAGTTCTAGAGTGTGGGAAATGTGCAGCATAAGGCCCTCCAAGGCTGTCATGCTCCTTGCAGCCTTAGATAGGATGCTTCAGGAGGGGGCTGGGCCATGAAGTGAAGGCAGCAAAGTGGTGGGTGAGGGATAGAATCATAGAGGTTAAGGGCAGGAAGAAGCAACAGATCATCTAGTCTGTGTGTAACTCCGCTCCTGCACATGAACCCAACAACCAAATGAGATCAAAGTGTTACAACCCACAGGAGACTAGACTATGATGTGCCACAGGCAGAGACTAGGAGGGGCTGAGGTACACCAGAGACCTAGGCCCCTGCAATGGCAGAGTATCTAAAACATTAGCATAAGCACCTAAACTTTTGGATTATTATTGGAATTTAACATTTTTATAGATCCATAGATTCCAAGTGCAGAAGGGATCAGTGTGATCATCTAGTCTGACCTCCTGCATAACAGGGGTCATAGAATTTCCCCAAACTAATTTTTAGAGCATAGCTTTTAGAAAAAACATTCCGTCTTGATTTAAAAATGGTCAGTGATGGAGCGTCCACATGGGCCCATCACTAAATGCTTAGCCTGCCCCTAAAAATATGCCTGCAATTCACATATTACAGGCAGTTGTTTGCCAATAGACTAATACTAGGTAATAGGCGTATTTCATAGTAGATGGTATTTTTCAATTTCCATTGAGTCCCCAGGGGAATGCCCACAAACAGCACTAAGGACTTTTGCACCAGTGCTTGTATGGTGCATCAGGAATTGTCATAGTGCCTGGGGTTTACAATGCTTGCATAGTTAATGGTGCTGTTGTCTACAATAAGAAATGCACACAGCAGTGTGGCTCACCAAATCCATTATTTCTGACAATAAATCGCAACAAAAATTGCTGCTTTTTAAAGGACATCCCAGTCTTGAGGAATTATCTGGGCAACGTGAGGACAGTGTGGTATGAAATGAGAAATTTTTTATGACATCCTGGCTCTTCATATGAAAAATGGTCTAAGATTCCATTCATTACTGAGGTCTGCAGGGCTTGAAGAATACAAAGTAAATATACAAAAGGCGTCTCTCCTTAGATAGTATTTATCCTCTCAAGTGTGGAGGTATATTTGATTAATGTGCAGCAAACTAAGGGATAAGATGTCATGTTTGTGTTGCGTGAAATGTGAAATGACAAGGGACTCATGATATTTCCTGATGGTGCTTTTATGTTCAATTATCCTGGGTTTTAAGTGGTTTGTTTTGCTTCTGCTATGTGCATAGGCCCATGTGGCTATTTTCGTATTTGGATCACATGACTTAGGTCACACAGGGTGGAGTTTTGTATCCGATATGTTTTGCCTTGGAATAGGTGCCAAAACCTCCCCTTCCTATATACACATTAGACCATCGTGCACAGCATTCACAGTTGAAATTCCCTTGTGAGGATTTTGCATCAGGTAGAACTGCATGGCATGGGCTGCACTTGCCAAAGGTGATTAATGTACTAAAAGGTCCTTGTGAATCCTACTTCTTTCACTAAAATGAGCCGGAGTTCATGAAAAGGATACTCCAGTGCAGAGTCCATGTCGTAGTGGTTCTTAGACATCCTTATGCATCCTGAATCACAGACCAACTATCTGAAGAGAAGAATAATGGGCCTTTGTTGGTACAATACAGTCTCTTTGCATTGGCTTAGCTAGGCGCTTTAATTAGGCACTTTTGGGAACAGGTACAGTTAAAATTTAACTTTAATATTAGAGACTTCTCTTTTCTTCTAGTGCGAACTGTTTTATTGGCACTCATTGACCCAAAGCTTTGCTCTTACTATTAAGGATTAAGTGACATGACAGATCATGTAACAATGACATCTGAGTGAAAGCAATGGAAGTTTTTGCCATTGACTTCAGTGGGGCCAGGATTTCACCTATGTTTTTTATTTTTTTAAAGTAGTTTGGCAGATAATGGCACCTTGATTATATGAATGGGGAGCTCTACTGAGGAAACTGAAGAAACACTGCTGGGGGCAGTTATAGACGCATGTGACTGCTGTATGATGACAGTTTCTGAGTATCATTACCTCATTTTATATGGTTTGTTTATTTTTTCCCTTTATTATGGAGTTCTTCTCTAACACCACAAAGCAGTAAAGGAATCCAACATACCATTATAAGATAGGATGAACATGGTGCCATCGTATTTAATTTTGTATTTTTTCCTCATTCAATAAAAACATTTCATCATAACCAACCAAACCCTCTCTGACAGGTCTTACAAGACCAGGGTTGTTAGTCCTGACCAAATTCCAGTTTGGATAATTAAATTCGTCTGATCTAATTTCCACCCACAGTCTCAAATGGATACACTCCTTGTCTTAAACTACGCTTGAGTAGTAGTGCTATGCGCTATTAAACAAGCGCTGCATTCTATCCAAAAGGTTGCTGCAGTCCAGCGATTTCTCTTTCTGTTAGTTTATGAAACCTTTGGGGATCTCTTAGGAGAATATTAGAGGTAAGACAGCTTTTAGATAAGCCCAGAGTAAGGGGTGGCACATACCTGGGCCACCCCAGAAGAAGCACCAGGAAGGATATGTCACAATTCCAATCTGTGATCGCCACTTGCTGTGGGAATGGTGTACACTTCTTGACCCCTTTTTGAGGCATACCTTACTCCCTCTCCTGATGCCTAGCTAACTCCACTGGTGCATGGGGCATGAAGCCATTATTATGGACCCTTCCTGCTCACCAGCTGTTGATGGGGAGGAGGGGAGTACTGGGTCCTTAGCTCTTGCTCTCCATCCCGCATCTCAGCTGTGCTCTAGGTAGCCTTAACATAGCAATGCAGAATAGCCAAGATCTTCCACTCCTACCTGATTGCATTAGGAATAGTCAAAATCCAGCCTTATGTAATATGAGATATATAATATCTACATGCAAGGGCCTATTATTATTAGAATATTGTTGCTTAGAACTCTACCCTTCAGATAGATTTGCATATTCTTTCTTTTTTTAAAAAAAGTATCCTATTGTGGGACAGATTTCAAAGAGCTCATTTTTGCATTAGATTTGCAGGGGGCACAGATTGTGTATGGCAAGCAAATTACACCGCTTATATTTACCTATCACTCTAATTTTCGGAACTACTGTGTAATAACCAGGAAGTCCATTTCTAAAATTCATAACAATAATTTTTACCCTCATTCTTGTTTGCATTTCTTAACAAAAGGAATGGTCAATACTACATTGTTCTATAAATCAATAAAGTCTCACAGTATCACATACTTTACACTCTTGAAATGAGTGCCTAACTCCAAAATGTATGTAGAAATTAGTAAAATGTATTTAGAAATTAGCCATTAACAAACTAACAATTACAAAAACATAATGGAAAGGTCACATGCAGTGAATACAAGTCTGTTTTATGCCCTTTACTTTTCCATTTCTACATAGAATATAACTTTTTTAAAATGCTGTGTTGGAGAAATTTAATTTCTTATATTTAGAAACTAACCTTTTGGAAAATACATGTATATACTATTGCATAAAGTTAGTAAGGTTTAATGCCTACACAGAACAAAAGAGGAAACATTATTCACACTCTCACTTGATTCTGTGAGAGACGGAAAGAGTTTTAGCTCTGGCTCTTGTTGTGACTCCCCTGGGGCAAGTTGCTTTAACTCTTCACTTGAATGTAGCCATCTCTAAAATTCAGAAAGGTTTTAAAATGAATATTAGGAACTTTGATTCATTCCTGGATTTCTGATGGTGGAAGCTGGTATGACCCACGTTGCAGGTCCCTCGTGGCATAAAGTCTGCACGATGGAGGATTTTGCAGTAGCACAGGGCCTCAGTAACACTCACTTCTGGTGAATTTTGGTTCCAGTTAGTGCAGTCCAAAAGTAAGTGGCACATAACCAGGGGTGTCTCCAGGCCCCAGCACGCCAAGCTCCAAGGCCATGATGGAGAAAGGCCACACCAGGGACTCAGTGCAGTGCAGAGTGAACGTTAAGGAGCTCATACAAGCCTACCAGAAAACCAAAGAAGCAAACGGACGGCCCGGGGCAGGGCCGAAAACATGCCGCTTCTACTCTGAGCTGCATGCAATTCTAGGGGGGTCCGCCACCACCACCCCACCCCTGTCTGTGGATTCCGAGGTGGGGGTGGTAATCTCAGCCATGGCTGAGGATTTCTGCAGATGGGGGAATGAATGAGGAGGAGGAGGAAGAGGAGGACGAACTTGCAGAGAGCACACAGCACTCCATTCTCGCCCAACAGTCAGGAGCTTTTTTCTCACCCAGATAGAATTACCTCCCAACCCTCCAAGCCACTAGCCACAGACAATGAAGCCATGGAAGTGACCTCTGGGAGTGTACCTTTGTATATATAAAACAGTGGTTTAAAAGCAAGCGTTTTTTAACGATTGATTTGCCCATGAGGATTAGGATGCATTCACGGCCAGTACAGTTATTGGAAAAGTTTGTTAAAATGTGTCTGGGGATGGAGCGTAAATCCTCCAGGGACATGTTCCATGAAGCTCTGCTGGATGTACTCTAAAAGCCTTGTGCAGAAGGTTTCTGGGCAGAGGCAGCCTTATTCCGTCCACCATGTGTAGGACACTTGACCACGCCATACATGTAGCAGATAGTCTGGGTATCATTGCATGACAAAGCCTAGCTGCGTATGGTCCCGGAGATTTGCTTGGCATTCAGAGAGCAATATCCTTTCTTTATCTCGCTTGTGTTATCGCTCAGGAGGTGTGATATCGTTCATGGCTACCTGGTTGAAATTCAGGGATTTAATTAAGGGGACAGAGATGGCCATTCCTACTGGGCTATTTGCCTGTTGCTTAAAAAGAAATCCTTTCCCTGCAGGAAGCCAAGCGGGGGGATGGCAGGGGAATGGTGCTAGCTTTTCGCATTTTTGGCTAGCAGGGAGTCTTCCAAGGCTATCTCAGGATAGGTGGCGGAAAAAAGAAACGCCGAGATCGAAATGTTCCTCGGAAATCATTGGACGAGTGACCTGCAATTAAAGAGCTCATCTGTAATGGTGGAAGGACATTGGTAGTCATATTAAGGAAAGATGTCCAGTGAACATGAGGACAGGAGGGATCCAACGTTGAGGATGGGACGAACATAGGGGAGGAGGAGGGACGCTTTGAGATGGGGTAGCGGAGGGAGTGTCATGTCGGTGGTGGGTACAAGATTGCTGGGGCTGCTGCGGATGTATCAAACTGACATCCTGCCGAACGTCTGGCGTGGAGGCTTCTAGGATACAGCAGCATGGGTCCACGAGGAATGACAGCTGCATCCACCTGTGTGAACCAATTTTCACCCCTCACCTATGTTCCATATCTTCGCGTCACTCAGACGTGAAAGAAACGCGTGGGATAGGCTTCGTGCACCCGCCGTCACTCTCACCGCTCCGATGAGACAGTCCCAGATTCAAGAAGGCTCTGTCATTTACTTTGTTGAATTTTTTTAGTGGCATGTTTCCTTGCCCATCCTTCGTTCTTCCCAACCAACCCGTACCTTGTCAGTTCTCTCTCTTCTTTTTATAACTTAGACTTGTTTTATAAAGAATACATTGATTTTAAATGATAGTGATGTTAAATTTCCTTAATGCAGACTTGTCAGATCGGAAGGGGATGGTGTGGTGGTTGCTTACAGGGAAAGAAGTGAATCAAGGGGGGGGATCATCTAGGGAGAACAGAAGCTACATTACATGTTCGTATCACATCCAGTACCCTGAACCTGTGAATGAAACTCTAGTTTCAATGAGGCTTCTCCTGGATTGCGTCTGACCGCTTTCGTGGTGTGGCTTCTTCTAATCCGTACGCGTGGTGTTTGGCTGCTTGGTAATCTAGCGTGCCAGCGTGATTTTGTCCGTCAGCCTTCCACCTCACCAAGTATTGCTTAAGTGTTCTTCTAAATCTACTCTTCAATTTCACAGATTGTGTGGAGCACACAGCATATGCTAGCAAGTAACGATATGGGGACGGGTTGTTTGTGAGGTCTGAAGCGAGTCAGTTAATGTGCGCAGCTGGCACCTTTAATTAACGGTTCCAAATGCAACAATTTACCTGTTTACCATTTGCACTTTGTTTTAGTCATGCCGTTATATTTACAGCTCCTGACCACTGTCTCAGGCTGGCTGTTGTGATGGCTTTCGATGAGCCATGGCTATTCAAGGGGTAGTGCTGGGTGCAGCTGGATAACTACATGGCATTTTCAACATCTCGCCAACTGTTTAGAATTGTTTTTCTGTGTTCTGGGAGTAATTCTCCTTGCTGCAGCCATAATAACAGAGGTAGTGTTCCTGAAGATGTCAGCATCATTGAACCCTTCTGGGTCATTGCTGCACGGTGGATGTATGGTGAATACTTGTCCCTTGTTTGATCCACCAGTGCTTTGCAGCACGTCGGATGGAAAGTAACCCTTTAGCGGATTTTAACCGTACTGGGTGCCCATGGTGCTTCAGGTGCCAAGATAGGGATATGGGTTCCATCTATTTGCCAGCAGCCACAGTTAGGGATATCCATTGGTCTAAGCAATAGCCTATTCCAGCTAGTGACGCTGCACAATTTCTCAGAGTCGACAACCTTTGTAGGCAGCAACTTATATGATTGCTTTGGTTGATACTTTGCTATCAAGCGGAGGCCCTCACAGGTATGATTTTCCCCAGTTCCCAATTTGATTCGCCATAACTGTACCAGGGTATTGCTATCAGTGCGTTGCAAAAGCTTCCAGAGGGGCTATTTTGCCACTTTCTTTCTCTAACTGGTGGAGGGCTGCTCTCATTCTGGTATTCTGGCATTTCAGGGCAGGGTGAAAGTGCACCAGTCACAAAGTTCGCAGTGGAAAGTGCCGCTTAGTGCATGCGTTTTAAGTTTCGGCAGTTCCACTTGCGTAGAGTTTCGTACCTAAAACTGCAAAAATTCTTATGCCAGTCCCTTACGCAGTCTGTGTTGTTTTTCTCCAGGACCATTAAATCGGCGTTCATTGTGGCTAGTAAACACTGCGTCCAGTTACTTCATGCAAGGATTCTTCCAATAGCTGCAAGGCACTGGTTTGAGTAGAAATTCTGTGTCATGTCCTCATCACTCTCATCGCTGTTCTGCCATGGCTGCCTCCTCCTCGCCTGGCTTTGCAGGTCCTGGTTCAGCACAGACTGCATGAGAATGCGCGAGGTGTTTACAACATCCACAATTGCGGTCTTGATCTGAGCAGGGTCCATGCTTGCTGTGCTATGGCGTTTGCACAGTTCACACAGGAAAAAAGGCGCGAAATGGTTGTCTGCTGCTTTCACGGAGGGAGGGGTGAGGCTGTGCCGAGAACCACCTGCGACAATGTTATTTGCCCCATCAGGTACTGGGATCTCAACCCAGAATTCCAAGGGGTGGGGGAGACTGCAGGAACTATGGACAGCTACGGGATAGCTACCCACAGTGCAACGCTCCGGAAATCGATACTAGCCTTGGTACATGGACGCGCACCACTGAATTAATGTGCTTAGTGTGGCCACGTGCACTTGATTTTATACAATCTGTTTTACAAAACCAGTTTATGTAAAATCGGAATAATCCCGAGGTGTAGACATACCCTTAATAAGAGTCTATGAAGAGTGAACATCTTTATCCTTTCCCTGGAGGGACATTCTTAAAAACACAATATGCCAGTTTTGTTGTGTTGTGTTTTTTTCAGAAGGAAAAAAGTAAGGATAGTGGAGGAAGGGAGAATTTACAAATATTGAATAGAAATATTTTCATATTTTTTTGTTTACGTTCTATAAACCAGATGTTTAGGGTCCCAGACAACCTAGATTTCAGTGGGTCCCTGCAGCACTGGAACCCCAAACACAAAACCACAGAGACAGTTATTGAAAACTGGTAAATGAAACTAAGTATGAGCAAAAAGTGAAATGGAGTGGCCTAGTTTCACTCACTAAGCTAAGTCAATTGCAAAACAGAAACAGAGGCATAAATATTGAAAACCAATTAAGAGTTTTTAAAAAATTCTTCAGTTGTAATAATCTAAGTTTGTAATAACCTTAGACATTGTTCCTTTCTTAGTGAAGGAATTGTTTTAAATGTTTTTTTTTAATTTGACCATATTCAATTTAGTTAGCAACACATGTTCATTATCACATAAAATGCAGCTTGTCATTTGTATAGCTATCTCCTACATCTGAAAGAATAAAGATATATTTGTTGATCTGTGAAAGGTTCTCATCAATTTATCTTTATTCAGATCTGTTAAATATTCACTTATTGCAGAATCTTGCACATTTCCTTATCACACACTAAGATAAAGTGTCAATTTGGGACATTATCTATGTATCATATTTTTCTTTCACTTGGCTGTTTCTATGTATATCAGGGAACATTTGAGTACTGGTTGAGGGAGTTATCTTTTACTCTTGTCCTTTTGGTGATTGACATGAGGGACAGCTATATTAATGCTTTCTAGCAAGTCCTACTAGACATAAGATCAGCAGTGTGGAACATGTATGGCCCCATGGTACCTCTGAGTTCAAATGCATTTTAACAGGGCACTCACTGCATAACATTTCAAGGAAAGCACTGTGTGATTTCATGGCTTCTGAGAATGAACATTAGGATATTTAGTTCTTAAACTTTCCCATTGCTCCTTTTAACACAGAGAGAACTTATCCTTCCCTGAAACTGGAGTAGCCCTTTCTCTAGCATTTACATAGACCAAATCATCCAGTTCATGGCCGGCTTCATGCTCTTCTAGAGTGATATGTCATGAAAATTCAAATGTACCAAATTAATTCCTCTAAACTTTTGACTCCTTTTTTGGAGGGAGGTGTGAGGGGGCTAAGGAGACAGAAAAGGGAGTGGCAATAATTGGGGCTAGATTCTCTACCAGAATGGGAACTGTATGCTTTAATTGCTACCACATCAGAGAAGTTGAACTGGGCTGGCATCTGTTGCTCCCACAGAAATTTTGATCTGTAAGTGCTAGGAAAAGATTAGTGGACTGTTCTGTTTCAGTGTTCTTTAACAGGGCACCATCAAGGAGGTCAAATCCCAAATGTGGGTTTTACTAAAGCAAAAAAAAAAAAAGCTTTGCAAAAACTAATATGAATGGAAAGGGTCAAAACCCAAATCTCAAATCCAAATCTCTTCAAATTCAGAAGTAGTATCTGTTCATATTCATGTAGTCCTCTACTGGTATATTTCTAGATGGGATCCAAAAGTAAAAGGGTCTTTTTTTCTGAGGTAGATGCACCCAAAATCTTCCAAGAACAGCTTGTATGGTTTCACAGCCTAAACCTAATCCAGACCTGGAAACTAGCCTGGAGCCATCTCTGTATGTGAATAGAAAGGTTATTAAAAATATATAGGTTCCTACACATTGAAGGAATAAGCTAGCACTTGAGACTCAGGAAATGAAACTGACTATAAATGGCCCAGTTGATTTTCACTGTCCAGCTGAATTAAGTGCAAAAGTAAGCAAGCAGCACAAGTGGTTGGAAGTGATATTTGATATTTAGACTGATTTCAGTTTGAATGATCTAAAGCGGTTTTAGAATAGTAACACTGCTCACACCGTCTTTTAAAAATATGTATTGGATGAAATTGTGCACTCAGCTGCTAGGGCTAGGTCTTCACTACAATAAAACACCCGTGGCTGGCCTATGTCAGCTGACTCAGGGTTGTGGGGCTTGGGCTGTGAGGCTATAAAATTGCAGTGTAGACATTTGAGCTTGAGCTAGAGCCTGAGCTGTGGGACTGCATGGGAGAAGGGTCCAGCTCAAGCCCAAATCTCTACACTGCAATTTTAGCCCCACAGGTCAAGCTCTGCAAACCCAAATCAGCTGATGCAGGCCAGCCATGGGTGTTTTATTGTAGTGTGGACATTCCCGCACAGGTGCAACCTCACACTTAGACCAGAGGAGATGAGTCTAAGGTAGTGTTAAATTACCTTTCTGCTCTCCAGATCCTAGGCTGCTCGGGGCCACAGCCCTGGAGGCCTGCCTATGTTACCACAGCCTCCTCCAGACAGTCCTATATGTCTCAGTGCTGCTGAGACTAGAATCTACGCAGGGTTGTGCACTGCAGCCACACCCCCAGCATGACCCCTACAGCAGGGCTTATAAGGGAGGCCTTGAAAGGCAGCCATATGGCTGTCTCTGCATTGCCTATGCCAAAGGAATCCTCCCATAGCTGAAACAGTGTTTTTAGGGCTCCTTTATGCTAGGTAAAGGGCTGGAGTGGGAGTGAGGATATCACCCAATTTTATCTTGACAAAGGTCCCTTTAAGAAGTATGTGCATCTTTTTTTTCTTCTGTGCTTATTCTGGGTAAGTGAACAACTGGTTTTATATATCCATCATACCTAACTTGAAAGGACCAGAAATATAGCTGTCACAAACTGGGTACCACTATTAGCAGTAAGGCAAAGGAAGACTTTAATGCATCTATGCCTTTCAGTATTCATACATGTACTTAGAAAAACTGCTAACATTGCTAAAAAACTGGCAATGGAATCTAGGCTGCCTGTTCAAATCCAGTTCTGGTCCAAAATGATTGAAGATTGCAACCCTGGGATGATTGCCTACGTGACAGGAGTTTGCTAGACTACCTCCAGCTGATAATGAGCAGGTGTTCGCAACACTAAAACCACTATCAGAGCTGGCAGACTCAGTGGATAGGCCCATGCACTAAGCCTCTTTCACACCTGCACATAGTCTTTGTAGATCAGAGTTGGGGCACTATTCAGTGAAAGCTCACACTGCTGCTGTTCATGCTTTACTAATTCTGTGGATTAATTAATGAATTAAGAAGCAATTAAATCTCACGATAGGGAAGAGTACTCTTAATTGAACTCAAGTCTAATATGTCAGGTAGAGAAATGGTTGCAAGGGTTATTTGGGGAAGGGAGCTGGCTCCTGCATGTCTGAAGCAATAGTTGCATGATGCTCCTTTGTTCTTTATATCTTTACTGATGCAAGGCAATGACACAAACTGCATATAGCAAGTTGTCAATCCTAGCTACCTTCAAGTATCAGATTTAGGATTTCATTTAGCAGCACTATTGGAACAACCATATTTTGTATTAATAAGCCAGGGTTGGGCAACCTTTGGCATGTGGCTTGCCAGGGTAAGCACCCTGGTGGGCCGGGCTGGTTTATTTGCCTGCGCATTGGCAGGTTTGGCTGATTGTAGCTTCCGCTGACCGCGGTTCGTCGTCCCAGGCCAGTGGGGGCAATGGGAAGCAGCGGCCAGCACATCCCTCATCCCATGCCGCTTCCCACAGCCCCTATAGACCTGGAGTGCCGAACCATGGCCAGTGGGAGCCGTGATCACCCGAACCTGTCGACGCGGCAGATAAACAAACCGGCCTGGCCCGCCAGGGTGCTTACCCTGGTGAACCGCATGCCAAAGGTTGCTGATCCCTGTAATAAGCCATGAGATTCATTTGACCAGCCAAGACCATAAAATTAAAAATATTGTATTCCCTATGGTGAACTTTTGTTCAGGCAATTCTCCTTTGCATTTTCCAATACCTGTTGTGGCTAGCTGGGTTGTCTTATTTGTGTAAGCAGCTGAGTGTGCTAATCTAGACTGATCTACAGATTCCAATAGCTTTCACAGAAGTTTTAACTTCTTTAAACTCTAGGAGATTCAAGAAAGTACTGGACAACAGGTCAGTAACTCCAGTATAACAATAGTTTTGTCTAAGACATTTTTAGAAATTGGGTTGCTTAGAAACCTAGTTGTCAGTCACTGGTGTTATAGGGAAATCAAGTAAAGATTTTTACCTCAAACACTGATCACAAGTAGATCACAGACAATTGCAATCTGGGCTGATTTAACTCCACATAGGCTTACCTAGAAATTCTTGCATACTCATACACTTGTTATTTATTTATTTGCTCACAGAGTAGAGCACTTTTCAGGAGTGTAGAGTAAAAAAACAAACTGACTTCCAATCTGTCCCTACTGTTTCAGTAATATGTCACCTCAGACAGTGATTCTCAATCTATTTAGCACTGTGAGCCATATATATGGCTCACAATGTGTTATGTGGGCTGCATCCAATACTACCTATGTGGTCCTGAAGATGTCACATGGGCCACAGCTCTGTGCTGACTGGGCCACAAGCAGCCTGCGGGCCGCAGGTCGAAAACCTCTGCCTTAGAGTATGCCAGAGCTTCTTGCATCAGAGCTAACAGTCTTAATGTATGTAGCTTAGTAGTTGAACTAAAAAATCTAAAGCTGAATTCGTCAAGATCAGCTCACCATGAGGAGAAACCTTTTTTCTTTTGAAGGTCCCCTTATAGTAAAATGGATTCACTGGTTTCTAAAAAAGGTGCTTTAATACTAAGGAGACCATGAGGCTTCTGCCTACAGATCAGGGAGAAGGGGCCCTCCAGCTGCATTCAGCTAGAACTATGGCAAATTCATGGATCAAGAATGGCAGGGTTTGGGCAGAAGAGGAGTATGCCACTTTTTAAGTGACAGTAGCAGTCTGTTACTTACACTCTTTATAAGGCAATACAGACTAGATATGCTGGCCTCACCAAAACCTGCAGCAGCCAAATGCTGAGAGCTGTTGCTTTATAAAGCCTGTCCTCCCAATATCAAGGCGAAAGTGGGCATTGCTACTCACAGCTCAATGCTCCAGTTTGATGAACGACGGGGCAGAAACCTGTTGGGTGACAAAGGGCAGAAAATGGGAAAGCTCCAGTTTTTGCCATTTACTAATAGTGGCAACATTCTGACGTGGAGACAATCCATTTTGGATCCACTAACAAATTGTAAAGATGGAAGCTGGCTCCTAAAATGCTGTTTGAGCTGAATTATCTATTGCTTGTGCTGGTTTCAGGCTTAATCAGAAGCAAGTTTATTTGTTTGCTGCAATTGAGTTGGTGGGAAAAGGAATTCTGTGTTATTTCAATTAGAAACATATTTTGAAGCTGATCATTTTCTAACCATAAATTTCATGTGAAAAAACAGGCTCCAATTGATCACTACACGTCATCTTGCTAAGAAAAAAGTTCTGAATTGCACAACTATGCAGAGAAATTATATCTTACGCCTTTGATTGAGCAGCAGACTGCATTTCAGGTTGCATCAGATCTTTCTTTTATACAACTTGTAGGCTAAATCCTGTATTGATTTATGCCCCATTCTACCCCTTTACATCAAGAGGACTGCTCAAGGTTTGAGTCAGCACAGAACATGGCATTGTATTTGCATAGGATTTTGCATTTTTCCCTTTTGTCTATGGCTACTATGACTGAGCAGCCCTAGCTCAGGCCTCTTACTCCCTAATTTCCATTTCAATTTCATTCCTCCTCTCCCCCCAATTTATTAAATGTTCTGATTTTTACTGCTGAGAATGAATGACACCAAACACCATTGCCACAAGCACTCTTCCTAAATGCAGTTCTGCCAATAAACAACCATCTGAGCTAGAAAAACCTGTTATTCTAGTCCTGGATATCCCTGAACAAAGGTTGCTAAATGTAATGAACCTGTGTCTTTTGCCTGGTCTACACTATGCATTTAAATCGATTTAAAGAGCGTTAAATCGATTTAATGCTGTACCCATCCACACTACAACGCCCTTTATATCGATATAAAGGGCTCTTTAAATCGATTTCTGTACTCCACCCCGACGAGAGGAGTAGCGCTAAATTCGAAATTAACGTTATCGATTACGGTTAGTGTGGACGGAAATCGACGTATTGGCCTCCGGGTGGTATCCCCACAGTGCACCACTGACCGCTCTGGACAGCAATCTGAACTCGGATGCAGCGGGCAGGTAAACAGGAAAGCCCCGCGAACTTTTGAATTATATTTCCTGTTTGCCCAGCGTGGAGCTCTGATCAGCACGGGTGGCGATGCAGTCTCAAATCAAAAAGAGCTCCAGCATGGACCATACGGAGTACTAGATCTGATCGCTCTATGGGGAGACAAATCTGTGTATCAGAGCTCCGTACAGAACACGAAATGCCAAAGCGTTTGAAAAAATCTCCAGGATACACAGCGCTGTGTGACAAGCGTACGGGAGCCAGGAGACTCAATGGACGCTCATGGATGGAGGGGGTACTGAGGACTCCAGCTATTCCACAGTCCACAGCAGTCTCTGAAAAGTATTTGCATCCTTGGCTGAGCTCCCAATGTCTATAGGTTCAAACACAGTGGTCTAGCATGGTTCAGGGAATAGCTCCTCAGTTTCCCCACACCACCACACATGTGAAAGAAAAGGGAAAGAATCATTTCTTGACTTCTTTCAATGTCACTATGTGACTGAATGCTGCTGGTAGACGCGATGCTGCAGAGTGAAGAGCAGTATCCGCTCCTCTCCCCCTCCCCGGTGGTAGACGGTGCAATATGACTGAATCCGTCGTCGCCATCAGGCCCGTGAGTGCTCCTGGCTGGCCTCAGGTGAGGCTGGCTGGGGCGCCTGGGTAAAAATGGGAATGACTCCCAGTTACTCCCAGTAGATGGTACAGAACGGCTGGTAACCGTCTTCATCATAGCAACTGGGGCTGAGCTTCATCAGCCCCCTCCCTTTCCTGTGTAAAAAAAGATTCTGTACTGCCTGGACTGTCATAGCCCCGGGAGGCTGCCTCCTCCTCATTTTATCTCACTAACAAGTCTCTGTTTTCTTTTCCTGCATTCTTTATAACTTCATGACACAAATGGGGGGAGGGGGACACTGCCACGGTAGCCCAGGAAGTTGGGGGAGAGAAGCAACAGATGGGTTGTTGCAGGGCACCCCTGTGAATACTGATATGGAGCAGCTGTGCTCTGATACACTGGTCCTCTAATACACTTGCCCCTTATTCTAGGCAGGACTGACTCTATTTTTAGAAACATAAGGGAGGGATTGACTCAGTCCCAAGTGAGTCAATCCCAATTTTGCTTTTGCGTTGCGCCCCCAGCCGATTTCAGCCAGGGGCACTCATGATAGCAGTGGACAGTACAGAGGAGGAGAGATAACCGTCATCTCATTGCCAGGGTTCTCCGGCAGTAGACGGTACAGAACGACGGTAACCATCTCTGCTATCACTGCAAAGCAAGTGAATGCTGCTGTGTAGCGCTGGAGTATCGCCTCTCTCTCCGCGGCATCCAATACACATACGGTGCCGGAAAAAAAAAAGCTGAACAGGCTCCATGGTTGCTGTGCTATGGCATCTGCCAGGGCAATCCAGGAAAAACGGCGCAAAAGGATTGTCAGCTGATGTTTTCCCGGAGAGGAATGACTGACGACATTTACCCAGAACCACCCGCGACAATAATGATTCAACCAGAATTCCAAGGGGCGGGGAGACTGCGGGAACTATCGGATAGCTACGGAAGAGCTACCCACAATGCAACGCTTCAGAAATCGACGTTAGCCTCAGACTATGGACGCACAATGCCGAATTACTGTGCCTAGTGTGGCCGCATGAAATCGAATTTATAATATCAGTTTTATAAAACCGATTTTAGCTAATTCGATATTATCCCGTAGTGTAGACGTGGCCTTTGTAGGAGTTATGTACTTGGTCTCTTCTCCCTTTAACTTGAGGTTCACTGACAGGTGAATATAGGCTTGATGATGTTAAATGATCATCCACTAATGACCGGGCTGAGCCCGTCAAGTCTGTGTTCATTAGTAGTCTATTCCAAATTTATCTCCAGAGGCCAAAACCAAAAGTGATGTTTAAGTTACATGTTGACAAGTAGCTCTGAAAGGGAGTCCAACTTGCAGTGAATTACATGCTGAGGGGCTAGAAGGTGTAAATTGCTCCAGCTTAGACTCTCCTTTAAATTTGACCCTAGGTCTTCAGGAGAGAAAGGCTCTTGGGCATTTAGACAGTAATGTACCTCCTAGTACCCTCTTGATTTTAATATTATGTGAGCACAGAGAGCTCTGCCATTTCTACAGCAGTGAAATCAGTCTTTATCTGTGATTTCTAGGACAAGCCCTTGTTCAGCATTCTTATCACTTTTCTGTCCCTGATTTGATTTTCTCTTTGCCCCTAAATTCAATTTTCTAGCAAATGATATCAGCTTCTTGTAAAGCCTCCCTTTGAGCACAGAGTACCCTGCATTCCTTTGTGATATAAATTGCTCATCAAATTTGTTCAGCACCAAATCACAATTGTCCTTGTTGTATACTTCCTCCCTGAATAGGAAGCAATGTGAAATGTTTTCTGTTTGTTTGCCCTTTCCACAGGTCAGGGAAATATTAAGCGGACTTTTCTTCTGTTCTCCACAGGCGCATTTCAGTGATTTTGATAACAGTCAAAATAGAGCTTGATGTCAGAGAATGCTGCAGATCGGTCAAAACTGAAGTTCTCTAGAGGGCTAAATCTGAATTTATTATAGTATTGCTTTTGCTTTCTCTCTTCCCTCCCCCCTCCAGTCTCATGTCATGGAATACATTGAGCCAAGATGGCTGGATCCACAACAATAATTTGCTTCCTTTTTCATTACAGCATGACTACTCTCCTCAAGTTCCCCCTCCCCCACCCATCGCCACAGCACCAGCAACAGCGACACCTAGTGGGCAGACACAATATAGCAATAATGTTCAGTTCAGCAGCCATACTTCCCTTTTAACAAATGGCAAAAGGTATCGGTGTGTAGCTGCTGCTACACAAAATGAGTCAGGCTGTAAAACATGCAGTTAAATATTTGTTTTATTGTACTGGTTCATTCATAGTTAAAATGACTTTCTTCGGGTTTTAATCTGTTATAAAAATACAGGATTTCTACAATACTTGGTAAAAAGCGTATCTTGTATCTTTGAGAGAATAGAGAATACTAATAATTCTAACCAACCCTAAAGCTACAAGCTTATTTAGGTACAGATTTTAAGGTGTTTAAAATAAACTGTGTTTTAATTGTGAATGGTAAAGGATAGAATACATTTCTGGAAAAATTAAGGCCCCAATCCTGTGAACATTTATGCTCCTGCTTAACTGTAAACTGGTGAGTCATTCCATTGACTTCAAAGGCAGCAGGAGTGTAAACCTTTACAGGATCAGAGCCTTACTACAGAGCTGATTCTAAAGATCTCATGCATTTAAAGTCATGGCCTTTACAATGGCATTTCTGAGAGATATTTTATTTGTGATGTGCTTTCTGCTCTGTTAGAAAGTGTAGTAAAGACAAAAATTTCCCTGAAGTTTAATTTCAAGTAAGTGGGATATGCAGCTGGACATTTGCTTCCTTTTCCATCCTTCAGCTCATACAGTTAGAGGGCTGGATCCTGCGTTCTTGTCAAACTGAATGCTTCCAAAATGGGCTTAAGTAGGGGTTTGGAATGTGCAACGAATGCAGGTTGAAGCACTGGAAAAGGGAATAGTCCCATTATATAAAAGACAATGGATGTTGTAGAGATATTGAGATTTTGTGATCTGGAGTTTTTCAAATATATTGTCCCATCATTTTTATTAACCACAGCTGCAGCTGGAAATGATTATGCATACATCATATTGCTGAGTTTTGTAGAGCCAGCTGTGAATTGCAGTTGCTTATGTCAGTGGCAAATTTGACCCATGCTGGTAGCACTTTCTAGGTACCTGTTTTCACTCAGATACTAAGATGATGCGGTATCAGGAACTATATAGAATAGAATAGATGTGCAGGACTGGAAGTGCAACCAGAACTTACCAAATGTGCTATTTTGGGGACAAATCTGGGACTCAGACCCACCAGAACACCAATGGGATGGGATGGCATGAACAGTCCTGCCCCACCTCTCATCTTACTCAAAATGGTCAATTTTTGGTTGAAGATTCCCACCTCTTTCTTCTTCCCACTAGTTGTGGCAGGCAGAATGAGGTATCTAAGTGGGTGAAATGCAGGGACCTTACTCCCCAGCTTCGAGAAACTGTCCCTTTTTGAGACTCCTTGTTCAAGCTCAAGGGAGCAGAAAAAGAACTCCACTAAAGGAAAGGTTGCTAGGGCACAAACAGGCTGAAGAGAAGGGAACAGATAGTGTAGACAACAGGACAGCCTCTGAAGAATTCTCCTTCCCTCCCTAACCCCAACCTCCAACCCAGTAGTAAGACAGGCTGAGAGAGGGGGCAGAACCAGCCTATCATTAATGACTTTGTATCCAATGAAGAAGGTGACCATGGGTTGGAGAGTGAAGGCTCGGCAACCAAACTGCTGCCTCACAAACAACGGTGAATGTTTGTAATATTTTTTTCATTTTCCCCAGTAAAGGAGTGACCTATAATCCCTCATGTTAAGAACATTTGGACTGTAACTATAGTATTTTGAGGCTGATGTAATTATTCACTTGGGCCAAATTTTTCAAACTTGAGTGCTTAACATTAGACACCTCAGTGTAAATTTAGGCTCTTTGGAGGAAATTTTCATAAGTACCTAAGGTACCTAGTTGCCCAATTCCCTTCAACTTTCAATGGGAAGTCAGCGCCCAAGTTCCTTGTGCACTGTTGAACATCTCACTCTTAAAGAAAAGGGGCTTGATTTCCAAAGATACTTACCGCCTACTGCAAGGATATGAACACTGTTTCTTTAAAACTAGCAAGAAGCCGGCCAGGAAGGAGTTGAGAAGGCTGTAGGCAAAAGCTCTGCAGTGAAGCCAAGAAAAAGAGGGAAGCTTTTGGGATGATATTGTTTTTCTCATTGTGAGAAAGTTCTTTGTTCAAGCATTAGAAGAAAGTAAATTCTTCCTGTATTTCTTTACCATTGTGATGTGACATGCACACCTCCTATTTTCTTCAAAGGGAGTTGCAAGCATTCAGCATGGCTGATATTTACGTTACTTTTATTTTG
This sequence comes from Chelonoidis abingdonii, assembly GCF_003597395.2. NCBI lineage: Eukaryota > Metazoa > Chordata > Testudines > Testudinidae > Chelonoidis > Chelonoidis abingdonii. Next base: position 37,128,780 of record NC_133778.1, on the reverse strand, counting down.
CTCTCCAACTTTAGGTACCTGTATTTGAAAAATATGGCCTTCATTTTTCATTCAACAATAGTACTCTCATGGTTTTGACTTTTCTAAGCACAGAAATATTTGTAAACAAATTAATCACATTATTATTCATTAACTCTTCAGTTAATTGTTTATTTAAATATTGATTTAAAATAGATGCAGATCTTCAGAGGCTGGAGAGAAAATCTAAAACCTAACTTTGATTCTAAAACAAAAATCCTACAAACAGTAAGGACCAACCAAATATGAACATTTGAGGTACCATCCAGAAGCAGAAGCAAAAAATGCTACAACTTTCTCTTACAATGGATAATATGGAAGGATTAAGCAAATCACAGATGCTTGTAAACAATGAAACCCAAGTCAAAATCTTGGACATGAACACGCTGAAACTTTTGAGACATTCAAATCCTGGCTTAGATCCAGACTTTCAGATCCCTACCTCTCCAACTGGCCAAACCTAAACTCTGACTATAAATAGAACTGGGCTTTAGAAAACTTTTGATCTGCATCTGAACTTTGTGGTTTGAGCCCATCTCTAGGTCTAAGTGACCATTTTACTGCATTTCAAAAGGAAAAAAAATGTCTACAGGAGAAAGCTACAATCTCATTAAATGTAGATCACTCAGGAGCTCTTGTCACCTCAAAGACACACCTTCTTCTCTTGTTCCATTGTAAATTAAAGAAATACAAAGTACCTCTGTCCCCTTCACCACTACTTTTGGGTACTTGCTGAAATGGTGCCATCAGAAGGCAGTCCTTCAGGGAACGACTTCACAGTGCCAGCTTTCAAGGGTTTCTGTCGTTGTCCTGTCTCTGAAATATTCCTTTGAAAAGAAAGTACATAGCAAGATCTTGAGAATGGATCAAATTCTGCTCTCAGATGCTCCCATGGGGTTCCCATTAATTTAATTGTATCTACATAGACATATTCAAGGGAAGAATTAGTCCCCCATTCACATTAGGATCACCATACATTTATTCAAAGTATTTCAGTTTATCACCAGTGCTGAATGATATTTCTACAGATGCACATTTGAAGCAGAAAATTAAAGAAAGAAAACACGAAGTAATGTTTATATCTAAACTAAAGTCTCAGATCCAGGACATTCTGGATTCAAAGCCAGATTCAGCCATCAACTCACTAAAACTTTGGGCAAATAACTGACCAGCTTGTGCCTCAGCCAACTTAGCTGTACTACTGGTTAAAAATCAGATCTTCACTGAAATTCACTGCTGCTGCTAAGCAGAACTAAACTTTCCGGCTAAAAAAAAAAAGTCACAATCAGCAAAAAGCATCAGACTATGAATTATTACTGGTTTATTCTATAGGGGGCACATTTTTGGAAGTACTCAGTGTTGACCTAACTGTCCTGCCTTGCAGTCAATTACACCACTGGATGCAGAGTTAGGCCAATGTTGAGTGCTTTTGAAAAGCTCACCCTAAAATTATATAAACCCTAGAGAAGTTCATGCTAACTTTATTAACTAATTCATATTAACAAACTAAAGCAGGCCTGGGTTTGAGTTCAGGGTATATTCTTGCACATTAGACTAGCTGGTTGGAAGAGATAGGATGGCCTTTACTACTTTTGAGCACTGCCTAGCACAGAAGTGGTCACAGCATTTAGAAGAACCACAGGCAACCCTCCAGTGCGATTAATGCTGCCAAGTCCAGTCCACAAAAGAACTGTTGGGCGTCTGCACAGCAGATATGCTAGAAAGTAGTGACTGAGAGTGTTTGTAATGACTTTCTGTGGTTGCCATGGGTTACAGAGCACACAGCCAGAAAGGGGGGGTGCAACACAACAGGAAAATAATAGCATTTCAACTCCTCTCCCTCCCTGCCAAAAGGAAAAACAACTGAATGTAATGGAGGGTGCTGAATAAGAAAGAGAATCAAAGTAATAGACATAAGGAGACATCACAGTGTTTCAAGCAACAGATTTGGATAACTGAGCTTCAGATAATAGAGGTTCACCTGTATAGAAAATGGTAAGAGAGTTACAAGAGGGCAACAAAGAAAGACAAAGGCTTAAAATAATTTAAAATAGCTTAACGGTGTAGTTGCAAGAGACAGAAGTGGCTGTAGACTATTTGCAGCACACAGTGTTTCTCTCTCTGCAGTTGCTATGCAAGCCCACACATCAAAATAATTTGGCCACCACGGACCTACCACCCAGTCACACAGCAAGATTAATGCTACACTACTTCTGTTGATATGAGGCAGCAGGCAAAAGTGAGCCCTACTTGAATGTCAAACTGTCTTGTACCTCAAACTACACACATTTTCCTCTGTTCACCTGAACACACACTCTTTTTTAGATGTCAACACTTAAGGTATGTTTACACTATGGGATTATTCCGATTTTACAGAAACCGGGTTTTTAAAACAGATTGTATAAAGTCGAGTGCACCCAGCCACACTAAGCACATTAATTCGGCAGTGTGCATCCATGTACCGAGGCTATCGTTGATTTCCAGAGCGTTGCACTGTGGGTAGTTATCCTGTAGCTATCCCATAGTTCCCGCAGTCTCCCCTGCCCATTGGAATTCTGGATTGAGATCTCAATGCATGATGGTGCAAAAACAGTGTCGCAGGTGATTCTGGGTAAATGTTGTCACTCAATCCTTCCTTCGTG
>NC_133778.1:36682676-36757369 GCF_003597395.2 Chelonoidis abingdonii | reverse complement strand
ATAGCTATGGAATAGCTACCCACAATGCAACACTCCAGAAATCAACGCTAGCCTCGGACCATGGATGCACACCACCGAATTACTGTGCCTAGTGTGGCCACGTGAAATCGAATTTATAATATCTGTTTTATAAAACCGGTTTAATGTAATTCGGAATTATCCTGTAGTGTAGACGTAGCCTTAGATAACATACCACAAACAATGAATAGCCGAAGTGCAGAGTTCATGAAGAACTCATCAGCTAAAATTTGATCTTATAAGCTTTTCACCAAATGATTTCAAATAGCAAATAAACACACAAAAATCAAACTCCATTCACAAATGGTTCCCAGGCAAAAAGAGGGCTAATATCATTCGATAACATATTTACAATGCATGATACATCAACTCTAAAACAGACACATCCTACTTCCAAGTTGCTCCCAAATTCCACCCACACAGACTTGTCACATTCTTTGCTTAACCTTGCACAGCATTGACACCAATTTTGCTCCATCTGGGGCCCTACACACTATGGTGGATGGTAGGAAAATTTAAAATTGCTTAATGTTTGCTGCTCACAGCAGCTTTTGCAATGAATATAGATTGAAAAGGGAATGTGTTTATGGGACTAACTATGGGTACCTATATTTTTCCACCCTAGCAATTGTTTTTAATAGAACAGAGATGCTGTGGAGGAGAACTATTTGCTACCTGCCCTGGTCTCTCCAGTTTTCCTTCAAATAGTTGGCAATAGTACACCCAAGGCCAAATCCAGCACTGACTTACATCCCATGCAGACTTGGGTTAAGAGGTGCCACTCCACTAATTAACCCAAGTTTGCATGGAGTGTGAGTCAGTGCTGGATTTAGCCCTCTGCATTTAATATAACTGCAAGTAAATATGTAAAACAAGATCTAATGGTTGGGAAAAAAATTAAGCAAAAAGCAAAAATGTCTAATATAACTAATATCACAACTAACCTGTGTTTCCAAAGGGCAGTAGCAACCCAAACCAAAGGGAGTTGGAGGGTCAACTCCAGACCTGGCATAAGCAAGCACACTGCACTGGCTTCAAGAGCACTGTGCATGATCATAACAGGGCAGAAACTGGCCCAAAGTCTTACCTATTCCAACTTTCCTCTCACTTTTTAAATGGTCCTCCACTGAAATACAGAGTATTCCATAGACCATCGGTGAAGTCCTGGCCCCCCTGTAGTCAAGGGGAGTTTTGCTATTGACTTTGGTGGAGCCATATTTTCACACTTTGTCCTTTGTAAATATTTCTGCAACAATATCCGGGTGATTTTAGTGTATGAGCAATATATATATATATAACTGCATATTGACATCAGAGAAAACAGAACATGGAGACTGAGGGCAGGAAGTGATCTAGGACCCAGTCTCAGTCCCTATAATACACTAGTTGCATAAAGGGAGAGTGATGTAACAGAATAAAGAGCTCAAAGCAGCAGGAAAAGGATAGAGATTAAACTTTCAGTACTTCAGAGACTACTCCTACCTTTCCTAAAGAAGCTAAATTTAATTGTTGTTATTGCTAGAAACATTTTACATAAATAGCTACATAGAGACTGAACTGCTTCTAACCAATTCTGACTTCAAAAATAGAACTACTTCGTTTTAGAACTATGGATTCATAAGTTACGTGATTCTACATTATACAGCAAAAATGTTGAAATACCCTAGGATCTTTAAAAGGAACAGAATGCATTCAGTGATCTAGACATCTGAGCAGCCTAATTTTGGGGTGCAAGTTATTTACACCGAAAAATATGGAGACCTGGTTAAAGCTACGCCAAATATCTGACCCCTAATAGCCATAGTTTAAATTTTTTAAATCCACTAGCCTTTTCTTTTGCTCCCTCTGAAGAACAAATACATCTTACAGCTCTTATTCCCAGAGCTGTACAGACATTATTGATTATGTTGATCCACAAACAAGCTAGTAAGCAAAAGATGCTGTGTTAATTTCACCACAATTTGAAACTCAGGGTAGGTGGTCAGGTGTTTTCCCACAAGAATAGCAGTTGGTAGGAAAAAGGTTAATTTTCTGGGGATATTATACCCAAAGGTAAGCAAAATAATGTGAAACTTGGGATGAATGGGGAGCAAATAAGATAGATCGCAAATACATAGCTAGTTTACAGATTCACCACTAACAGCTTGGATACAGCTTACCTACAGTCTTCCCTAGTATTCAGGTACAATACATACATACACGGTAACCAGGTCAAACCACATTCTTAAGAGTCTCATCTCTCATGAAGAATTTAGAGTTCAAACAACTCTCAAGGCTTGAAAGAGAAGTACAGGAACTGCCCAACTTGACAACCAGTTCCAGACATTTGCAAACTTCTCCCCATGATGATACCATAATTTAAATAAATAAATAAATAATAAACTGATATCTTCACAAATTTATAATAGATACCAAAAGGCACCAATAAGTACCTATTTATTATACTCATCTTTACTTTTTTAATCCAAAAGATACACATGATGGCATGTACATTTGGATGCTTTGAGAAGATTTAATTAAAAGTTAAATGAATCAGAAGAGGAAGGTTGAAATGACAGTAAGCAGACTACCATAAATGCATGGCAGTGCTTGAGAGGATATGGATAAGCCAACAGTGTAGTTAAACTTCCACTTTGCCTTGTAAAGAAACTTTCCATCTTCATTTCAGAAGGAAATTAAATATTTTGAACTGGCAAGTGGTTAGACTGTGGTAAACTATATTTCCACCTATTTTCTTCCCAAGTGTTGGAACTATTAATGTGGAAGCAATAGACCTCAAAGGCAATTTATTCATCATCAGATTGCCTGATCAAGTGTCAGGTGCCTTGGATAGACTGGAAGACTTTAAAAAATGTGATCTTCCATTCATTTCAAAAGCTTCCTTGGGACCTTTGCCTCCCAACATTGGTTCGTAAAAAGAGAATAGTTACTAAACTTTGTAGGTACAGCATAGGAATGGGAGGGGGGAACTATAACAATGAATTATAGTCTCACCATTTATTCACATTGGAAAGAAATGATGCATCAAAACATTGAATTAAGTTTCTTCACTGACAATTCTTCATTCTACAAATACGAGTATGCAGAGAGGAGAAAAGAACACATGCCAGTTCACAGAAATATAACACATGATGATAAAGTTCCAAGAAGATTGTTAAGACGTACTTTGGTATTTAAAATTGTTAGGTTTATTCCAAGTGCTGTGATACTGTCCAACTATCATGGCTGGGCAGTAGCAATAAAAATAAAGCTCATGGCCTAATATTTCAAATCAATGTATGATCACTACAAAATTTTAGAGGTGCTCAATTATTTCCCCATACAAGTGTCGAAGGCACAGAATAACGTGATTAGTCGATAGATATGCTAGATTTTCATCTTGAACTGGCTCATGGGAAAGCCAATACCCCTTTCAATCCCGTCCTCATTTTTGAATAGCCCATTACAAAACACCATCCCCACATAATATCTCAGATCTGTCAACATTCAAACACAAAAGAAGATGCTTGAGTTTGACTAGTCATCACTGGGATAATGAGCAGCAAAACTGAACACTCCTAGGCAAATAAGAGATGTTATCTCAAAACAGTGAGACCATGTGTCCATAGCTGATGCCCAGAATCCATTCATTTTGTAGAGAAGAGTGTATACAAGTCGAGAAGCAATTTGTCAAAATCTGAATTTGATCTTAAGCTATTTATGGTCAACTTCATGTTTCATAGTTAAGCACACTATTTTCTGATGGCCTATGGTAGCAATCACAAAAAATGTAATGACCAGAAATAAAAAGGAGAGGCCTATTCACATCTGGCAATTACAGCACTAATCCATCACCTCATAGCAATATAGTACCAGCCCTGCAATGGCCGCTTATCCTTATAATAATGACACATGCTGATAAAATGATAGATCTTCATTCTAAATAACTCAAAAGTGCAAGACAAGTTGCTAAATGGGATCCTTTATGAGCCTTCACATCAGTCAGCCAGGTAATCTCCAGCCAAGTCCACCTTCCTCACGTGTTTCTCCTTTAATCTGCAGACGTTATTTTTTTCAGTTAGTGTTTAGAATAAGAATATTGCAGCTGCCTACTCTAACCTATTTCATGTACAATCATAGATGTATGTGATAGTTATCACTGGTCATGCTTTGACTGTAAATTGATAAAATTATTCCAAACTTTGTAAAAACCAGCTCTTCATTCTTTGCAGAGTATTTTTCTTTTTCAGAGAGGTGGATTATTCTCAGGAAGCCTATCCTCCTGCCAGCATCTGGCCTCCAGGTCCTTTAAACCAAGAGACAGCCAGGCAAAATTAATATAAGGAGCCTGTAATATTTATGAAGTTGTCTGCATGAAAACATAATTTCCTTTGTACATGTGACAGATTTTTGGAAGTCTCACTGTCGACTTCTCAAACATACTTGGCAAGAGGGCACACACACACACAAGTCTTTAAACTGATTTTTTTTTTTTGGTAGTGCATTATAATAGGGACTTCCCTGCAAATATTTAAACTTACAATCAAAAATGCTTTGTGGAGCCAGATCCTCATTGGTGTAAATTGGTGCAATGCCACAGAAGTTACACCAGCTGAGGATTTAGTGTTGGTCTCCGCATCCCTCTTCTGAACTTTGTACTATTATTTGGCAGCTTCACTCTGGGAAATTAAGCAGTAACAAGAGGGAAGGTACAGATCAGGAAGTATTCAAAATGCTCGCTTCAATCTTGCCAGAAAATGTGGCTTGACAACACAAGCATTATTTGCTAAAAATCATACTTGAATTTTAGCAAGCATTTTTTTTAGATCTGAAATATAAATTCCATCCACAATCATTTTAACCTTAAAGGTGTCTAATTAACTATTAGTTAGTTCCTAGTATAGAAAGTACATTCTAATTAATAACATTGGATGTGAACTGAATCTTTACACTGCAGAAGAATGCAAAAAAGGGGACAATCAGAAACCACTGAAAAATAAACTTTTACAAATTCTATATGTAGTGCACAAGTTTGTGCTGTTATGTTTGGAATGATACTACTGTACAGGTATAAATGACCATGACGCATCATCAGTGATGCATTGTTAGCCTGAGAAAGTAATTTGTCTTTGTTGCGTGGTTTCTATATCGGTTACAGATCATTTCGCTAACATGCAAATATCATTTTTGAAACAAATGTAAATCACCATTTCTCTGAAACAACAAATACCGGTTTAAATCCTGTCCTTAGCTACACCCATGCTACTTGCTGGACTCTGGAATTTAAGCCCGCCATAGTGAAACAAACACAACGGAAATATGCAATGCAGTATTTACACCAGTGTAACAGAGACCAAAATTCAGCCAGTAGTTTATAGTTATATTTTGTTACTGATTAGGATCTATAATTTATTAGGAAATAGATTGTGCCCCCTCTTTGGATAGCTGAACAGTAGGGCAATCAAGGAGTGAGGAACTTCAGTGGACCACAGAGGCAGCTACCAAGTTTCTTCTCTCTTTCCCGCCACATCATGGGATCACACTGCTGAAAGGTCTGGTATCGTGGCTGCAGTACCCCCCATGATTGGCAGGATATGGAGGTAGGGAAAACTATGATGCACCTGTTGAAGGAATATGGGAAATTACTGACTCCTCAGTGCATCCAAGGAGCTCCATGAAACAGGGAAGCAAAGTGGCTCTGTACCAGCACTAACCTAGGACTGAGCTAAATGCCACAGCTGAACCCCAATAGAGACACAGGGTTTATGGCTTATTCCAACAAGCTGTAACCCACTTAAGCCCCCCAACACACGCACCTTTTTTGTTTGTTGGTTTTGTTTTTTTCTTTTCTCCACTATGGCTGGAGAGGTGTTAGCAGGTCATTTCACATTGAACAGTCCCTTGAAATATGTGATAGCTCCTTATGTTAAACAATCTGCTCCACCCACCTCTTCCTTGTATTTAGCTGTGACAATCTGCCCTGGTCTATACTACAAAATTACTTCGGTATATCTAAGTTGCTCAGGGTACTTCTACACTACAAAATTAAGTCGACCTAAGTTTATGGGTACCCTACAGCTTAAATCAACATAAATTATGTCACTATGGAATGTGAATTAGCCACCCCCCTGAGCAATATAACTTATGCCAATGTAAGTGCCGATGTGGGCAGTGCTATGTCAGCAGGAGACCTTCTCCGGCCAAGATAGCTATCGCCACTCCGGGCCTGGAGTAATTAAACACATCAACTTAAGTGCTATGCCTCTCACAGGGGTGGAGTAAGTCAGTGTAGTGAGCAAGTTACATTGGTGGGAGATACATTTTAGTGTAGACACTTACAGAGTTAGGTTGATGTAAGTTGCCTTATGTCAACCTAACTCTGTAGAGTAGAACAGGGCTTAGGGGTGTGAATAATGCATAGACAGTCCTATGTCAGCAGGAGAGCTTCTCCCACTGATGTAGCTAGTGCGTCTCATGGAGGTGGAGTTATTAAGCCAATGAGAGAACTCTCTCTTGTCAGCTCAAAATGCTTTCTCCAGAAGCACTACAGCAGTGTAGTTGCATTGGTGCAACTGCGCTGCTGTAAATTTGTAGTGTAGACCTGCCCACTGAGTACATTTCCCAGACCTGAAGAAGAGCTCCATGTAAGTTTGAAAGCTTGTCTCTCTCAGGCCTGGTCTACACTAGAAAAGTAAGTCAGCTTAACTACATCGCTCACAGGAGTGAAAAATCCAAACTTCTGAGCAGCATAGTTAAGCCGACCTACCTCTCAGTATAGACAGTACTAGGACTACCTACACTGAAGCACTACAGCCAATAAAAGATATCACCTCACTGTGATGGGATGCCCCACTCACTGCTCGCCTGGTGCCTCCTCCTGGTCACTCAAGGGATTAACTCAAGAGGTCAACTTCCCCTCTGACGGTTGCACACCTTCACTCCATCTCTGTATCTGGTCTGCAGCCTCTCTCTTGCTCCAAGATATGCAGCGTCGTCTTTGTGACTTGGCCCTCAGGCGAGATCACTATGTGTGTTTCCCCCTTCCAAGGGTCCAGAGTCTTTCTTCAGCAGTCCTAGCCAGTGTTCTTCAGTACTGCGATAATGGTGCCACTTCCCCAGTGGCCAGTAGGGAAACCTAGGCCTGCCCATTACTCCGGGTTCCAGTCCAGAGACCCTCAATCCAGTGATTCTGGGCTTTACATTCCCAGCCCTCACTCTCCTTTCCTGGACTGCTTCCTACAACTCTTGGTCCTTTCCCCCTTTCTCTGGGTGTACCAGCTCCAAACTCTCTTCCCAGGAAGTGATGGCTGCCCCACTTCATGTGGCCAGCTTCCTGGCTTTATAGGCCCCACTTCTTCCTTCCCGGCTGAGCCTGCTTGCAATCAATCCCTGCTCCCTGGTCCTTTCTCGAGGTGCAGCCTGTGAAGTTAAAAACCCCACCCGGCCATCTTAACCTCTTGCAGTCCTGTGTGGGGTGGACACCACATCACACTTACCCTCCTTTTCTCTACAATTGAACCCCAAGCATTTTCCTTTCACCTTTCCTATTAAGACATGCCATACAGGGTACCCGCCTTTTATGGGCAACTTCCCATTTTTCCACTTAAACTCAGCCAAATTACTAAAGTTTTGATCAGTTTCAAGTTTTGTAACAAAAATTGTGTGTAGTTTTACTTGCCAAAGCAGAGTGCTGATGACATTGGCCTTTTTGTTTTTCATACTTCTCCAGCTGAGTTTTAATGCGATTTCTTTATTAATTTCATTCACTTTGGGGTACTATAAAAGTCCATTTCTAAACATGTCTAAATAACAACTCTATTTTCCTTTCCTGCTGATCCTCTTTATTCCCTGTCTGCTTTCCCTTCTGATTCTCATCCAACACCTCCTGTTTTCACCCACATATAGCTTTCTAAAACAAATGATCCTGTGCACTGAAATGTCTCATACTTGTTGTCAGCCCACAGTTGAAGAAGCAACTGGGCCCCAATCCTACACGTGCTGTTGATGAGTTTGTTTTGTCCCAAGAATGAATGATTTATATCTTTAGTTACATCACATTGCAGCTCAATTTCACAAAAACACGACTTTTATTTCTGCCTCCATAAACAAGCCGCAATGGCTTGTTTCAAAGGCTGGTATGCATCCAGTGTGTAAGTCCAACAGACCTCAGCAGCACAAGCCATGTATTTCTTTATTCACTAGATAGATAAGGAAAGGTGCAGTGTCAGGTGCATGGAGAGAGGTCAAGGAGTTCTACATGGAACAGAAAAACTAGAACAGTCTTAGTATGGGAGCAGACCAGCTTCCCATCTTACCTCATGTGAAATAAATGTGCCTGTGCCTGTAGTTCACACCCACACAAACAAGCTATTGCAAACAGAATTGTTTGGGAATAAGAATGGCTCTTTTCCATTTTACTCCACCCTTGTTTAGGTCATTGCAACCCTGAGGAACATAACTAAGATCAGACCATTCACCAAAGCCGCCAACAGTCATTTTTTATGTCAGACAGCCCACGATTCTGAGGAAAGCATTCAGAGTTTCACTCCCTTGACAGTGTAACTAATTCTGCTTTCCCATCATTTAATAATTTTGTTCTGTTGTGTATTTCCTGTTTTTAAGATCTTCATGCAAACATCAGCCCATTACAAGTTCAGGCCCTTATGTATGATCAATAGAGATTGTCAAACAAGAAAAGACAAAAATACACAATGTACACAAACAATTTGACAAAAAATCTATCTAACCATCTCCACAGACTGGTTTCCTTACATCCTCTCTGGCAAAATCATCAATGGACCAAACAGTTTAATTCTTCTACCATCCTCTCCGGGCAAGTCAGTGCATCCTCCATCCTACAAACTCGTACTTATGCAAACAGACCTTTCTCACATGTGTGGACATACTGATTTCAATTCTTCAATGTGAATAAGAATTTACAAGATTGGTCCCTCTTTAGCTAATATTACCAATAGTTCCTTTTTTCAGCTATCATGGAAGAGCAAGTATTATTTTTTTTAAAAAAAAAGGAAAAGAGGAAGTTTTTGGACAAACATTAGCAAATCTTAGAGCCCAGTTCTGCAGACACTTACTATGGAGTATAGTGCTTAGTATCATGACACTAAGCTTGACAGTAAGTGTTTGCAAAATCAGGTCTTTACACTGTAAGCTCCTTGCAGCATGGACTTTGTCTTATAAATCTGTAATAAGCCCTTTAAAGCCCATTGTCAGGGTTCCTTCCCCATTCTGAACTCTGGGGTACAGATGTGGGGACCCACATGAAAGATCTTCTAAGCTTATTTTTACCAGCTTAAGGTAAAACCTTTTCCAAGGCACAAATTCCACCTTGTCCTTGAACAGTATGCTGCCACCACCAAGTGATTTAGACAAAGAATCAGGGAAACAACCACTTGGAGTCCTATTGCCCCACAATATTCCCCCAAGCCCTACACCCCATTTCCTGGGGAAGGCTTGAGAATAATATCCTCACCAACTGGTACAGGTGAACACAGACCCAAACCCTTGGTCTTAAGAACAATGAAAAATCAATCAGGTTCTTAAAAGAAGAATTTATTTAAAGATAAAAGAATCACCTCTGTAAAATCAGGATGGAAGATAACTTTACAGGGTAACAAAAGATTCAAAACATAGAGGATTTCCCCTTTGGGCAAAACTTTTAAGTTACACACACACACACACACACACACACAAAACAGGAATAAATCTTTCTCTTAGCACAGGGAAAATTCACAAGTTAAAACAAAAGATACTCTAATGCATTTCCTTGCTATTACTTACTGTAATATTAGATATATCATTTCAGTGGGAGTGGGATAACTTGCTTGGTCTCTCCCTTTGTCTCCGGAGAGAACACCCACACAGCATAAAACAAAGCCTTTTCCCCCTCCTCCCCAGATTTGAAAGTAACTTCTTTCCCCATTGGTCCTTCTGGTCAGGTGCCAATCAGGTTACCTGAGCTTCTTGACCCTTTACAGGAAAGGACGGATTTTATGCTACCCTTAGCTGTATATTTAGGACACCCAATAATCATTTTTGCACAATTCTGTTATATTTGGCTTATTAAATGTCCATAGAAATGGGCCTACAAAGAGTTGCTCACCCAAGATTTGAATTCATGTACACAAACCCCCAAAAGCTTTCAGAGTAAAGCTGGGCTTACAGTTTATTCAACTAATGTCTGACTCATCTTCTTCCTTTGCAATTACTGTTTTAACCAAATGTAAATAAAAAGACACAATGACCTAGTGCTGTAGTCTGCTCCTGCTCAAAAGCACTTGGAATCAGAACAAAAGAGCAACATTTGACTTAGAATATATCCCAAGAAATCCCAATTCCATGAGGTGGCATCAAAGAAAAAAGGAGCATATGTCAAGGAACTGTAAGGGATCCATCCTAGCAACAGAGAGGTAAAGTGTAGTCACTCCAAGCAAGAGTCCATGCTTTGCCACTACTGGAAAACCAACCTGGATCCTGGAACTGGTGTTCACTACATTCAAAACCCTTAAAAACAGCCAGCTTTGCAAAGAGTTAAGAAACTTTTGGAAAACATTCACAGTCCCATGAAATACTGATCATTTAACACTCATGTAAATCGAACGCTGGTTCACTGTGGAACTGTTTGTTATTACATGTACACACCTCAAAATACTCACTTCACAGAAAAGATCTAAGAAATTTCAGGAGTATTTCCAAGCAATTCATGTGCAGAGGGGGAGAGAGCAGCAAGGTTTACACTGAGTGACTTTGTCACTGTAGCGTGTACATACTGATTATAAGACTGATAAACTCCTGAAAGACCGATTACACATTTTCTGGTGTACCCAAAGCCTATCCTGAATCCCTCTATCATTTACACACCACTAAAAGTAACCAGTACAAGCTCCAGCTATTCCTGCCTGGGTACCCATGGCACTTGCCTTTCCTTTCTAAATGTTAACTGCTTACTAAAGGAATGGTAGAACTGGGACTTGAAATTAACATGTTTTCATTACAGCCAAATATTCTTTTCTACAAGTACAAACTATTCTTGTGCGCTACTCAGTGGCAGAAGTTGGCTTTATTTGTGGCCAAGTACTCATGTAAAGTGTGCATTATCTTAAAAACAAAACAAAAAACCTCATCAAAAAAGAACAACAACAAAAAGATGGGGCCATCTTCATCTCATAGCCAAATACCAGCAGTAGTATACAAATTGTAGCCATTTGTACAGCCATCCTGCTGTGCAGAAGTTCTACGAGGGAAAAAATACAGTAAGTCCAGAATGGAACCCATTCACGTGCACCCAGACAGACTTAATGACTTCAGTGAAGTTGCACACATAACCAATGACAACTGTGGGCTTGAGGCTTTTAAATAGAAGGAAAGGATTAAGGGGGTTCTCCCCATTATAGATAAGGTAGAAAGTGAACACATTATATTGACCTAATGTCTTGTTTCTTATCTCTCTTCACAAAATATCTTCTTCCCTTCTTTGCATAGTTTTTTTATTGCTACTCATTCTCCTAATCCTGGCATCAAGAACTTCCTGCAAAGACTCTTCAAAGATCAACTAGAAAGAGACAAAGAGACAACTAGAGTCTTGACTGATCTTCAGAATCTAGCCCTACGAATACATAGTGACCTCAAATACACTGGTATCCAACTCTGCTGATTTCTGTAGAGTCACTCTGGAATTACACTGCAATAACTGAGATCAGAACCTGGCCTTTAGTCTTCACTACCAAAAGGAAATTAGAATCTGTAACACGTCCATGGCAGCCACAGACTGCACTATCTGAAGCTATACAACATACTGTAGCTGCAAACTTACAGTTGTCAGCTACCTGCAGTCAGAGGCTGCAGAACATCACAGCTGAAAAAGGAATTGAACCAAGGCCTTTCTGCTCCAAAAGTACAGATTTCCATTGCTTGAATGAAAGGGAAACTTCCATTAGCTGTAATAACACCAGGGCTTATATTTGCTGCGGGCCAGCCATTAGACAAACAGTTGCAAAGACATGAATGAGCAGGTCTGATGCTGTCTAGATAGTAGATGACAATGTACACACTTCCAGACCATTTCAAATTAATAGATTGGTCCCAAACTGTATGTCTACACTACCCGCCGGATCAGCGAGCAGCAATCGATCCACCAGGGGTCGATTTATCACCCCTGAGTGCTCTCCCATCAACTCCTGTACTCCACCGCCACAAGATGCGCAGGTGGAGTCGATGGGAGAATGGCAGCAGTTGACTCTGCAGTGAATACGCCGTGGTGAGTAGGTCTAAGTACGTTGACTTCAGTTATTCACGTAGCTGAAGTTGCGTAACTTAGATTGATCCCACCCCAGTGTAGACTAAGCCTAATAAGATTTCCGTCATGTCAGTATAGCTCGTTGCAACTCCTGCATTAAGTCCATGAAGTTCCACCATTCCACAAAGGCCATCTGCTATCCAGTTTTCCATCTGTTGAGTTAGTTAATATACAGTGGAACCAATAAGTAAACTATTTTCTTCTGCAATGTAACTGAACTCAACCAGACCAAATCGTGCTGAAATGAAAATTTACAGCTTCCAGTCAGAGTAGGATTATCACACACTGTGTGCTAAACTCTAATGCTGAGTTTACAATTAAGATCTGAGGCATTCACTTTGAATAGTTAGCTTGGGAGTTAGTTTAATTCTAGGTATTTTTTCACATGCAATAAATATTTGTGTAAAGTTTAAGTAATTAACAGCATGGTTTAAAGAAAGCAAATGGCAATCAGTATCACCAACCTATCAAGTGTAAGTGCTTTGTTTTGGTATGGTGAACAAGTAAAGGTCATGTAAATGCTTCCTCTTGGTACCAATTAAAAATATGCCAGCATTCTGATATCTGTTCACCTAAACAAAAAAGAGCTATGAAAGGAAATACAACTCAGTCCTGGGCTACAGTTTTAATAGTAAATACTAAATATCTAAAGAAATATTAAAAGCTCATCATTAACATGAAATACCTGAACGTCTCCAAGGCAGGTCTATAGAGCTGGGATCAGAAGGCTCTGCAAAAATATCACCTAATGAAGGTGGAAATAAGGTGTAAATTTTTATTAGTGAGGGTAATTAACCATTGGAACAATTTATCAAGGATTGGGATGGATCACTGGCAATTTTTAAATCATGTTTTTCTAAAATATATGCTCTAGGAATTTGTGGTGGAGAGGGGGAGAGGACTGTACGGCCCATATTATACAGAAGGTAAGCCTAGATGATCACAATGGTCCCTTCTGGCCTTGGCATCTATGAATCTATGAAAAGCTAGTGAAATTTCTCTTCTTTTCCCACACAATATTTCACGACTTTCACTCAGGCAGAATTTGCTCATTCACTTGTCTATTTAAAACCTTGATGTGAATTCATTTCAGATCAAGGGGCAGATTTACATGCTACTTTCTTCCGACAGTGTTTGGCTCATTGTCTTAGTAGTAGTGTTTGTTTTAGGAACTGCTGCTTCTTTAATAAGTTCTTTTAACAAATTTATGTTCAGCAAATACAAACAGACACATTGCTGTGGAAATTACACGCATGCAGAGTTGGCACTAGAACCTGCACAGGCCTCTACCGCATGAGCTATGAACTTTTTTCAATGGCTTGTAGCAGTAGGTTCTTTCCCAGACACTAGAAGACAACATCATTCACTCATACACACAAACTTTATTACATTCTATCACCCAGTTGGAAAGAGCTCGTCCTAAACTGAGGCTGGCAGGATTAGAGCCTTGCAACTTGACGTGAACACAATGGGACCTGACTGCAAGTGTTAAGTTTGGACTGGGTCTGAAAACAACCCAGCCCTCTCGGGTTTGGGTTGGGTCATCTCTGATCACCTCTTCCTGCCACAGGGTAAGACTGGCAACAGCTGTCTGCCCCATTTCTGCTGGCTGTTGCCATCTTGCTCTGCTGCATGGTTAAAGGATAAATGTGCCGATGAGTCGGACAGCCCTTCACTCCACCACACACGCAGCACAGTGAGGAGGCAGCAGCCGACAGGCACGCAGCCACCACCATACTGAAATCATGGGGAGGCTGTGTCCAGAGACAAATGTTTCTGAATGATATGCTCTAGTTGAAGAACCAGTTATTGGACTCAATGCAGGAATCACATGCTGAAATTTATGTGCAGGAGGTCTGACTAGATGATCATAATGGTTCTTTCTGGCCTTAAAATCTACTAATCCTCGTTAAGGCGACTATAAATCTGGAGAGTTTTACAACAAAGCCTCACGACTTTCAGTCTTTTGAAAAAATAAAAAAACAAAAGTGCTTCAGTTTCATTTCCTTTTCTAAAAATACTATACTAGTTATATATTGTAGAGATCAGAAACAAACACTAATTCAGATGTATAGAGAGCAAAAGTATATGAGATGATCAAGATTTAGATGTCTTATCTGGTTTTTAAAGTGCTTATTTCTCAGTACTTCACATAGCAAATCGGAATATACTTAAATTATATTTGCATTTTATTCTGCTCTTGAAGGTTTTTGCTTTATTCTTGTGTCATGATCATTTTTCTACAGTAGAAAGAACAGGATTCAATTACTGATTCTTGTGGGATATGACTTCTATAAGTCTGTGGGGAAGTACTAACACTTTTCCTGTGAGTTCTGTTTGCCTCTTTTTAAACCAGTTATTTATCCGCTCCTTTCGGTAATGGGACCATACTAGATCTTGATAGATATTCTAATAAAGGTATCTTGAGTTCCTGTAGTTTTTAGTTTAATCAAGAACTTGTCACGTAGAATTTTGTTAAGATCACTTTTGAAAAATCTAAATAAACAGTGCATTTAATTGTTCTTATTATCAGACAAACAACTGTGTTCATCTAATTGGAAGTGTGTATCTGTGTTCCTACCTTTTCCAGTGGGTTAATGGTGATTCAATATATTTAGAGCTGGAAGCTATTTCTCTAAGCTTGAACATTTGAATGAAGAATGGGCAATCCACCTACACCTCCCTTGGCAAAATGATCCATTTAATCAGCATTATTGTTTATAACTAGACAGTGGGGTTTAATCTAAGTATCTGTCTACTAAGTCTAACTAGGAGGGAAAAGAAGGGGGGGAAGGGAGACAGATTTTAAGTATCATTGCTGAGTCATTTTTTTCTTTATCTGTCCATCATGGCAGGAGTAGCAGCAGGCAGGTGCAGACTTATCCCAAAAGACACTATTTTCCCCCAGGGATTCCAATCTTGGATGTAGGCAACATCTGTTTCCCCCATTCCTAAAAAGGTTTATTCTCTCTCTCTCTCTCGGCATGCATATTATATATATATAAAAATTCCCCTCTCACCCCTATGAGTGGTATGTGTCTTCCTCAACCTCGGGTCCTCTACCAGAGGCCTGGGAGTTTGAGGGTTCTGCGCAGTATCTTAGCTGTTCCTAGCACTGCACTCTTCTGGACAGAGAGCTCTGATGTTGTTCCTGGGATCTGTTGGAGCCACTCACCCAGCTTAGGAGTCACAGCCCCGAGTGCTCCTACCACCACTGGGACCACTTTGGCCTTCACTTTCCACATCCTCTCTAGTTCCTCTTTCAGGCCCTGGTACTTCTCCAGCTTCTCATATTCCTTCTTCCTGATGTTGCTGTCACTTGGCACTGCTATATCTATCACCACCGCTGTCTTCTGGTCCTTGTCTATTACCACGATGTCTGGTTGATTGGCCAGTACCTGCCTGTCCGTCTGGATCTGGAAGTCCCACAGAATCTTAGCCCTGCTATTCTCCACAACCTTCTGTGGAATCTCCCATCTGGTCTTGGGAGGGTCTAGCCCATACGCTGTGCAGATGTTCCTGTACACAATGCCAGCCACTTGGTTGTGCCGTTCAGTGTATGCTGTTCCTGCCTGCATCTTACATCCTGCCACTATGTGTTGGACTGTCTCTGAGGCCTCTCTGCACAGTCTGCACCTTGGGTCCTCTCTAGTGTGGTAGACCCCTGCTTCCATGGATCTGGTGCTCAGTGCCTGTTCCTGTGCTGCTATGATCAGTGCCTCAGTGCTGTCTTTTAGTCCAGCCCTTTCCAGCCACTGGTAGGATTTCCCAATGTCAGCCACCTCAGCTATCTGTCGATGGTACATCCCATGCAGGGTCTTGTCTTGTCATGGCACTTCTTCTGCTTGGTCTTCCTCCCATGTCTGCTGCTGCCTCAGGCATTCTCTCAGCAGCTCATCTTTGGGGGAAAGTGTGTGTGTGTGTGTGTATATATATATATATATATACACATACACACACACACACACACACACACACACTTTCATTCTATTATGGGGCCCTATTGTACAAACAGAAGTTATGGCTTGGTACAGAAAGTACTGGGGGAGCTTCCTATAGCCTGTGTTATGCAGAAATTCAGATTAGATGATCATATAGTCCCTTCTGGCCTTATAATCTATACATTTATTAAGCTCTTCTTTACAGAACTACTTGTATGTGTATGGTCTACTCGTGCAAGTAAGGGTTTGCAGGATCAACAACTTATTTTATTAGGCATTTTAATGCATCAGTCACCATAGTATCTAGGCACGGATAGACATAGTTATGTATTTATATTTCACACATGTAAACACACATATCTACACACTATAATATCCCTTTCTCATCTGTTGTTGATTTTTTTAATTCATGGACAATGATAAACAATGAAAGAAAAATGTAAAAAGGCAACAATTGTACAATCACTTGCTATATAATAAACATACCAAGACATGAGATCCCTATACTTAGTGATTAACTAAAGAAATCAAAATTCATTATTTCCACTAGATGTTTTTAAGCCAATACATTTAATTTTTCAAAATTAAATATAGGAAATATCTCTTTTAAAACATTAGATGTTAAAATTATTTGTAGGGAAAACATTTTTTGAAATATATCTGTAACAGGACATTTTTAGTACCAAATGTTCTATTGTTGAGCAATTGCTGGGAAGACAGAATGTTTGAAAATAGAACTCATTTATTACATTTGCATTTTTGTAACAAAAACATGTAATATATTGTTTACATTAGTCCTAGGAACAACAATGTCCATGACAAAAGGTATTTGTTTAACCTGATTTCTCTTTCTGCTTCTATGCTATTCACTCTGTCTTCAAGTAAACATTTAATTAATTTGAATTTCAAAGTCCTGAGCCTTGCTACATCAATGGGGCAACTCAGGTGAGTAAGTGTTTGCAGGATCAGACCGAAAAATAGGATGACTATTCAGAACTGTTCAGAATATACATAAACGAAATGTTAGAAATGTTTGTTAGAAAAATATACGTACTGTGATCAGCTGGGATATTTTCTACTTTAAATAAAAGGATTATGAATATGGATGGAAGAAGTTGTATCACTATGGAATTAGTTTTTCCCTCCATGAACTCCATGATTCCTATGGATACTTATGTGAGCTATCCACACATTTAAACTCTGATCCAACAAAGCACTTAAACACATGCAGTAATACTATTTGAAGTCAAAGGGACAACTCACATACTTAACTTTAAGAATACCCTTAGGAGTTTGATGCATCAAGGGAGAACAGCAATAGTCTTGTACATATACTGTATCTTTAATTATAGAATATGAAAACACTTGGCAAGCATTAATTAAGAGTCAAAATATCTCTATGAGTAACATTATTATTCCCATTGTAGAGATTCACAATCATTCAGGGTTTCAGTGACAAACACTAACTGGAAATGTTTAATAATTTTAAAAAAACATTATTTTCAACTTTAAAAAAAGACAATCATAACTATATTTCTGCAGCACATGGGGCATGAGCTCCAGGCTCCATCACTGAAGGCAAAGCCAGGCTCCTAGGAGCTGTAGCCTGCTTTCATAGCGAGAGTCTCCTTCCAACTGAAACTATGTTAATTGCTCACTTGCCCAGTGGAAGATGACACTGCAGAATGGCTAGATGTTGTGTCCAGAGGGGAAGTCAAGTGGTCAAAGGATGACAGAGATTATGGGTAGAAGGTGCTTTTGTTAAGAAAATGTTGGAGTGGGTTTGAAGATAAATTACATTAAATAAATATTAGGATACAAGCAAAGAGATGAAGAAGGGCTAGGGAAATTAGGATTAATTACAAAGACAGAAAAACACTGTATAGTAGTTTAAGCAAAGTCCAAGTACTACTGGGCAGGAGTATGATAAGGGCTACAGGGACAAAAATAATGTTTCCATGTGCCATCTATTTAGATTATAAGATCTTGGGAAAGGGGTGTATTTAATTATACGTCTGTATAGCATCTAGGATGGCTGGTGGGTCAAGGGCACCATTCAAATCTAGATTAGATGTAGACTATCAAGATTTGAATTCCTCAATGCTGGAATCTTATTGACTGTTCTCAGAAGCTCTTGACCACATCTGAACCTCAGAATAGGCCCCTTCCACTTTTTGATCCCTGCCATATCTAAAACCAGAAAGGAGGAGTCACATCCAGGGATTCATATCCAACGAACTTTCTCCTGAAATTCAGGAGAGATTTGGATTCAGGTTTTAACCAATTTTATATTCAGATCAGCTTTTGTGAACATTTTTTATTGTCAATAAAACTTCAGTTTGGTGCCTGAACTCCTTGTCTGTGTGTCTTTAACAAACATTGAAGCAGAATAGCCCACTAATCTGTTCCTAGTGCTAAATTCTTGTGCCAGCCTAATTCAGCTTCTCTGATGGGACAGCAATTAATGCACACAATTCCTACTCTGGTAAAGAATCCAGCCCAAGATGAGATGGACCTCAAAAAAGAAATAAAATGATTCTAAAAATTAACTTGCTTTTGTGCATTTTTTAACAAATATTCACACATATTAAGATAATATTCATGGAAAACACATTACAGATAAATAATCATGAGCATTTGCACCACAAATCTGATTCTAAGATGTACAGTCATCCAGTCAAGGAACAGAAGCATAGCTTGCATATCCAGTCAAACGGCTTGAATTACAAATTTAACTGATTTCCCACAACTGCTTCAAACAAGCAGAATTTGGTTAGTAATTTGTATAAATAGTAAATAAAACACTTATGTACATACAACTGATTTAACTCGAATTACTTACATGTATGAAGTTAAATATGTGCATAAGAGTTTGCAGAATCAGGGACTTAGCTGTAAATTATTTAGCCAGTTCTTAATGTATTCTAGTAGCATGGTCACATTTATTGGTCACAGTGGCAAAAAAATCAGGTGTGTCCTCATGACAAAATAACACTTTGTTTATTCCCAACTTCTGTAGTCTGTTCTCGTGAGAAAGGAATACATGGTTTTGCTGTAACCATATTTAAAGCCACATCTACCATTGCCATCCCTCTACCAACTGAGTTTGTGAGCCCATTGTCTTCAGTATCCTATGACTACCTTCTTAATTCCTGTAAAATTAAAAATGTGCAGGAAGCAGTCTTGGTGATTCAGTATGTGGCGCCTTTCTCCCAGAGCCAATACTGAAACAACGCCTCAGCATGGCATTAGGGGAGTACTGTGTTAGTGGAGATGCCATCTCTTGGTTCAGTCATAAAACTAAAGTCCTGAATACTTTTATTCAGTAAAAGCCTGGTCCAAAACCTGTTGAAGTCAAGGGGAAAACTCCCATTGACATCCATGGGTGCTGAATCAGGCCCTAAATTACTTCTGACAATTTTCACAAGAGTAGAGATGCTAACTAGTCAGATTGCAACAGAGTATTTCATGTGCTTCTTTGTAATTTTATTTGTTTACGTTTGGTTTTATCCCTCTTACAAAATCGTATGTAGTGTTTCCAATGTCAGATGAATACTGGGCCTGGCTCTCTTTATACAAAGGCTCCCTTGGCCCCAAATTGGATGTAAATATAATTTGTACTCCCTTTGAGGCCTCTTTGCACTGCCAGAGCTGTGTAAAGGGGCCTTAGTGTAAATGTGAATGAGACCCACTGTGCAGTCCTCAAAGGTGTGTCTGTTTCAGGGATACGTTAATATAGTGACATTGATGGAAGTTCTGCACACAGTTCAAGGACAGCAAACAGAACAATTCGATATCTAGCTCTTTGGGTTGAGAGGTGCAACAGAAATGTAAGCTATATCATTAGCATATGGTAAATATTACATCTTCATCTGATATCACATATAATTTATGTTAGAGAAAAACAGAATATCATCATCTACAAATGTAACATTTGTAGAACTCTTCTGTCCTTTTGAAAAAAGAGAATAAACCAATATAACACCAGTGTTGAAACACATCATTAGGGCTAATGAATGTATTTCATAAGTATATGCTACTGGCTTTTCTTTAAAGAAAAAAAATACAGCAATCCAAGTGAATATTTTCCTACATAACCACTTTTGACTTCGTATTTTTCATCTGCTAAAGGTTAAGCCAGTGTGTAAAATGCCATATTCATAACATATAGTGTTGCTTTTCTTCCCCTTTGCTTCCTGAAAGGAATAAGTGTGTGCAGCATTTCTAATAAAGATATCATTTAAAGTCTCAACACAAAAGGGTTTTTCCTGTACTTTAACAAGAGCACTGTAAATGAACAGACACCAGGAAAAAGTAAACCTTGCCACTTGATGACGTCAATTGTCTAATAATTATATGTTTAATCACTTAAGTTTGCTTTAATATCATCAGAATCAGATCACACAGTCAAAGGAGAAATATTTAGCATCTTAACTGATAACAGTACAATGCTAGGACAGTATGAACACTAGAATAGTAAGCTATGAAATGTTATAGGATTTAAGAAGCAAATTGTTTTGCTGTGGAAATGTAGGAAGCGTAGTAATCTCGAAAGACTAGTCTTTAATTGAAAATGATTTTCCTGTTTATAAATATGCAACACTTGACTTATTTTTTTCACACACACTTTTTTCCCAAAAAAAGTTATGATGTTTTGAAAATGATATTGGCTCTCCGGAGTTGCTGGAGTTATGTAATATGACAGCTTTCTCTTTACATTCTAATCCAAACCCATTTGCAATCATGTAGTTTTTACCCCTTTTTTGACACCAACTATTAAAAATTAAAACACGGATATTTCATTGAGATAATTTTGAATTTTAATCCTCGAGTAACAAGGTTTTAATTTAGTAGAAAAAAATCTTACTGTTGGATAATTGAGTGTTAACTTCCAGGACACAACCAATTTTCTATCACAGTAGTTAATAATTTACATTTCAAAAATAAACCAACAAGAGAAAAAATGCTACTTATTCATAAAAAGATCTTCTTTAGCTTTTAATTAAAAACATTGATATTGGTGAAATGATTTTTTTGAAATAAGAATTCCTGGATACCACTGACTAGATTCTGCTCTCAGTTATACTGATGGACAGTACATTCATGCATATAAGAATACTAGTATTTCTCTAATTCGAGAACCTGGTACAAAAAAGTGTGTATTCTATTCCAGAATCCTGTTTGACTTTAAAGGTTCAGTAATAACCTCAGATATATGCAATGATAAGCTACCAATATTTTAACAAGTGGTTCCCCAAAAAAGTTCCCTCTTAGCCAACAATAAACCCATTTGATCAGAGGCATATGAGCTTGCATACAGAAAGGAAAGACTGTATAATCTAATTTATTGTGTCACTTAAACTACTGATTTCTGTTAACCATAATCAAGGAAGGAGGTTTCACTTCTTGGCAAATGTACATTAAGGACATGTCTACCCTACAGATTTATATCGGTATAACTATGTCACTCAGGGGTGTGAAAAATACACACCCCCAAGTGATGTATTTATAGCAACCTAACCAGTGCTTTCCTGTTGACATAATTACTGCTTCTTTGGGAGGTGGATTAACTACACTGACAGGAGAAGCTTTCCCATCAGCAAAGTAGCATCTTCACTAAAGCACCAGAACTGCACCACTGCAGCACTGTACGTGAGAAAAGCCCTAAGTGCATTTGCTGGAAATGTGATACTTTTTTTCTTTAAAAAATATACTATGTAAATAGTGTAAGATAGCAAAAAGTGTTTGGCATCTATAATTTGAATTCAGGGGTGTGAATGAGAAACAGGACTTAGCCCAGCTACCTGTGAACTCAACAGTCCCAGGGGTCATCCTTCCTTCAAATTCACAGCAATTCTGTGGAAGTAGAGCTTAAAGCAGGTGTAGTTTTCAGTGTCCTCTGGGGAGCAGGTACAGCCTTGTTTTCATGTTATCAAGGAACTCTAGGGGTATGTCTGCCGTGCAATTAGATACTTATGGCTGATTCAGGCTTAAGGGGCTGTAAAATTGTATGGTGGATGTTCAGGTTTGGATCCTAAACTCTGGGACTCTGCAGTGGGGGAAAGTCCCAGGGCTCAGGCTCCAGCCCAAGCCTAAATGTCTACACTGTAATTTTACAGCCTTGCAGCCCAAGCCCCAGGAGACCATGTCAGCTGACACAGGCCAGTTACAGGAGTTTGTAGACATACCCTGTGAGCTCTTTAAGCCCTGATAAGAAAAGAATGCATGTGGTACATTAATTGCATAATACTAACATTTCATGGACCAGGATACCAGAGAAAAACTCAGTGGATACACTGTATAATTTTAACTGTTAATATGTATTCTACAACAGTATTTTTTTCATACTGAAACATCTAATAAACAAAATGGCCCAAATTCAATACTGATTTACACCCTGTGCAAACCCAATGAACTGAATGTTCCAAATCCAACCACAATGTAAATGGAAGAAGCCAACATAGTTGCACCCGCTTCTGCCAGGAATGGATTTGGCCATAAGTCTATAAAATGCTCCTGATAGATACATTTATGTAACTACTTCTAGTTCCTGTAAATAGCCTGATAAAAATAACTCAATTTTACCCCAGTGCCTTTTTCAAATTAAGTCTTGAGTAGAAACATTTTCTCCCATTCTGTCTGTGCTTGCCTGAAATAAATAGATTTTTATAGTTTGTGTATGCATACAGAAGACCAGCTAATGAGAAGCCAACTAGGAATAAAAACTGCAGACTGTGCCAAACTACAACCATCATTCATATCATTAGCACTGAACAAGTCTCATATGTAGATTCATAGGCAGCCAAAATGACACAATGTGGCACACAAGCCACACATCTGAGTGAATTTTATTTACTGCAGCTATTGACCTTCAACAGCAAAGTAAGGTTTTTCAAGTTCTCCAGAAGCAGAACTTGAGTTAAAGTCAATGTACATTCCACACACAGCTTGACTGACTGACCAGACCCAAAATCCTTACACCTGTACATGCATATGGGGTACATATTACATACATTTAAATTGTTATAGGCAAAGGTAGTAGCACCTCCTATTATTAAAGTTGGTCAACACTCCCCATTATAAGACCATGTTTTCAGTTGCTGTTAACTTTACCAAACTTTCACTGTTCAGACTGAAATTTTCCATGCCAGTATCTGCCTACCCAGTTCAGACATTTCCATGAAAAAGGCTGGACAAAAATATGATTTGTCCATGTTAGAAATCTTTGAGATGCTCTAAGGCAGGGGTAAGTAACCCATGGCACGCGTGCCAAAGGTGGCACACAAGCTGATTTTCAGTGGCATTCACACTGCCCAGGTCCTGGCCCCTGGTCCAGGGGGCTCTGCATTTTAATTTAATTTTAAATGAAGCTCCTTAAACATTTTAAAAACCTTATTTACTTTACATACAACAATAGTTTAGTTATATATTATAGACTTATAGAAAGAGACCTTCTAAAAACATTAAAATGTATTACTGGCACGCGAAACCTTAAATTAGAGTGAATAAATGAAGACTCAGCACACCACTTCTGAAAGATTGCCAACCCATGCTCTAAGGGCCTCATACTTTAGAGAAAGGGGAGTAGCCTTTGTATCAAGAGAATGCTTTTTGCCTTCCCCATGAAAATCTGTCCACATTTGGCCAAGTTATAAACAAACCTAGTTATAAGCCTTTGAAAAAAAATAATAGCAGTTCACACATGCCCAGAGACTTGCTAGCCCTTGATCTGGACACATCAGCAAATAAGGACAGCTATAGTGATGGATTTTAAAATGCCTGGTGACATACCAGACATTTTAAGTGGTTCCAGTATGGGGGTTACAGAGCTCCCTATGACATATTATAAGTAGATCCCTGCAAATCTGCAGCTATCTACGGACCATTATTTATGGATCACACATTGGACTCTGATTAGAACCCATAGCTTGGGGTAGGCTTTCCTCAACCTGCCATAAGATTCAGCTCATTCTTCTGACTCTTTTTGCCCCAGCCTCTGCAAGGAAGATAGAAATACTAAATGGAAGGGACCTTGGTGCACAAAGGCCACAAAGTGTCCTCCTATCCTATTTGTAAAGGGCCTATCAGAAAAGTTTTAGAATGATCTTTTACCTGTGGGAACCAGTCATTTTAGCCTTTTAACTGCACTGAAAACTGGCCTCAAGTTGCAATGAACTAACATACCTACCAAGTACTCCCACTAATCACTAACTCCTACTCCTATGTGACCTAGCTGTGCCTCCAGGATGCTGCAAGGCAGGCAAAAATCCCACTAGACCTCTGGCAATTTGGCCCCAATGGGAAGAAAAAATTCCTTCCTGACCTCAGTCAGGCAAGATCTGCAGCATCTGCAAAGCACAGCTCAGAAACTAAAGTTAGACGGGGGGAGATAATAGGGTTTAAATTAATGAAATAGGAAAGCGGGGGCCCAATAGCTCTCCTCGTCCTCCAACAGGCCAGTGGGTGGATAGAGCCTCTGGAGGACGAGGGGCTGCCCCGCATTCCCCTAGAGTGTGCTCTTCTTCCCCCTTCTAATGAGACTGTGCTATTCATCACTGGTCCCATCAAGTTTCTCCACACCTGGAGGTGGTTGGGTGGCATTAAAAGCTAAATCCTCTGAGGAATCAGTCCACTCTAAGCTAGCTCCTGCCTGGGGCTAAGCATGACTTTCCCTAAAATTTCAACTCTGGGCTGCTGGCAGCCAGGTGGCAGGAACTGCAAATGAGGACAGGGAACCTGTCTCTCCTGTGCTCTTAACGTTCCCCTACTCCATCCCTCTCCCTCCACTTCCCACTGGACCCAGGCAATGAGGAGGAAGAAGCTGCCTGATTTGAATGCAGAGGGGACAAGAGCCAGACTTAAGGAGTTTGTGTGGTGAAGGAGGCTATTGTCTGTGAAGTTGGAAGCTGTGTACTATTTGAAGTACTGGCGCCCACAAGTCTAGGCTTGCCCATAACTAAGTGCCCTCCCCCACAACTAAGGGAGAGGAACAATTAAGTTCAAGCTCCAATTAATTGCGGCAGCAGGACAACAAAGGAAAAGCAGGAACAGGAGTGAGGTCAAAGGTTGAAAATCAAGGAACCAGAAGGGGACACCGAGCAGAGAATCTGAGACAGCGCCCACTGCTCCTCATAGGCATCTAAGAAGTCAGTGGACACTGCCCAGAGGAACTCTGCCCAGAGATGTGAGCCGACAAGTGACAAGAAATAGGCCCCCCAATTGCAAGGCATCCCCATCCCTTTCAGCATCCATCTTGGCCAGTGCTAGGAGGAGCCTGATGAGGAGATCCCATGACTTTGTGGGGCCAGGGTTGGGGTGTGCATAGATCAGGAGGTGGGGGGGGAAGTGCAGCCAGAACGGAGCCAGAAGAGGGGCTGCACTCTGATGCATCCTCTATAGATGTACACCAGGGTCTCCCTCTTGCCACAGAAATGACAGATGTCAGGGGAGGTTGTGGAGAAGAATGTCACAAGACAGTATCAAAAGAGGCAGCAAAATCATTTTAGATGGATAAACAGCTAAAAGTGGTACAATACAAACAGTCAGCAAAAATACCAAAATGGGGTTCCACACAACTGTGGAAAACACAGAAAAATACCAGTACAAGTTATAACTGCCCTTAAACGACTAAGATCTTGTCTTCGCTGCTATATGAGGATTTGTTTTTTGACCTCAGCATAACTAACATGTGAGTTATCTCAAGGAAAAAATACCATGAAAACAAAGTACTTTAGCTTTCTTGCTAGGTAAACTAGGTGGGGTCAACCACAGGCAGGAGTAAAGTGCTGACCTTGCCTGGTTTACATCATAATAAAATGAAAGTGGGATTCACTTGTTCAAGGCAGGGACCCCACATCATCATTTGTGTTATATATGTGTATACTTATATATATGTATATATCTTTGTGTGTATATATGTGGTATAATAGTAAGTACTGTACAGTAGAAATACTACTGATGAGAGAAAGATAAGAATCTATATAGAATTGCTCCCTGATCCTAAAAATATGAATATTAAATAATAATAATCCAAAGGTATTTACATAGACAAATGTAAAAGAAATATTCCATTAAAACTTAGACTTTTCCCATGAGACTAAGATTCTAAATTATATAAATGTCAAAGTACTTCAACAAGATTATTCTGATCAATTAAAAAGACTGGATTGTGCACAACTGCATAGTTAAGATACAAATAATTATGAAAGCAAAATAATAAGTTGTTGATTATTAGTTGAGAATTACTTTATTCAATGTATAAGATTTGGAAGTTCTCATTAAAGCAACTATTTTTCAAAATCTTAACAAAGCCTGTATTAATTTCAAATTGTGAAGACTGTGTGAGACTCTTATACTCAAAATTTCTCTGGGATTAAAGTAAATTTGAATAAATCTAAATCTGAATTTCAATATGGCAGCATATTTCTGTTCTGCCACTTCACTATTAGTACAAACTGATTTAAAGAACATTCACTGTACAAAATAATACTGAGAGATTGGCTGCCTCCAATCCTCAGTGCAAGATGTCTCCTTTTTTGCTTGAGAGCTTTTTTTTTGTCCATTTCTAGTTCATTCTTTCATTGTATTTATTGAATATATCATTGTTCTAATCTCTGAATATTATGTTTTTGTCAGCAAAGTGTAACTGTTCTAACAAAACACATTCATCAACACCAAGAGTCTTTTTAGACCAATCTAAATGAATTATAAATGATTTCTTTAGAACTGGCTTTTCCTAAAACATCTTGAATTGGAAACAAAACTAAACTAACGCAGTCATGCCAAGACTTTTCATGATGAATAAACAAGACAAAAAGTGTATCCTTGAAATATGCAGAAGCAACTTATTAAAGACAAGCAGATAGGTTACATTCTCTCTTGATAATAATGTATATTTAAAGGTAGCCACTAAGGTGTCAATACTAATTTAGTGGATTAATTCCATTACATACTGTTAACTTTCCCCACCTAATCTCATTTATTAAAGCTGCCTTATTTGCTGAAAATCTGCAGCTATAATTTAATAAAATATTATAAATGCAACCAGGTCCAAGAAATATCTAATTTAGTTTATTTAAACATACTTACCTGTTTCTAATATAAACACTTGAGCTTTTCATCTAAAAGCCCTGGAAACATTGTTCCTTTATATTCAGGAATGAACCATTACTAATTACAATACTGCTTACAGTAACTCATCCAGTTCTGTGTGCTAAAGAACAGAATAATCCTGTTCAGCAAGCTGGCCTTTAACATTTTTGTAAAATGTGAGGAGTCTAACAAGTGAGTAAGTTATTATTTAAAACATTTGGTACCTATGTACACACTCAAAACTCTAAAGGATGATGATAATTCTTTGCACCTCTGTAGTGCCTTCCATCAGAGGAACCCACAGCAATTTAATTAAATCATACTACAGCACTGCAAGGCAAGTGAGTATCTGTATTCCGATTTATCCTGCACTGATGACAGGGGAGTTTTCTGTTCAGATCAGTGGGCCACGTAAAACATCATGACTCCAAATTCACTCTTTCATTGGAATCTCTGGGCCAGAATCACAGTTGGTGCAAATCAGCATAGTGATTTATAACACCAAAGGATCTGGCCTTCCATGGCTAAATCAACTCTTTCAGCATATTTGTTTAAAAGATATGAGTTCTTTAACTCTGCTAGCTATTAAACTGGTTTGGCAGACTGCTCTCTTTGGGAAATCCTAAGTGTCCACATTTGCAGTTTTAATAACAACAATCTGCTTGAACATAAAATGGATTTGACACATAGAGTTTGTAAATGGATAAAGGTTGAGCAAGAGTGCTACATACAGATACACTATTAAATATACTGCATAATACAGTATTTCATTTGTTTTGAGCTAGTCTTCTGATTCTATTTTTACTCACTGTGATTTACCACCAGTATCCTCTGGGTGATAGTTAAGGAAACAGATGCTGGGAATCTCTGTCCCTCTGGTTCCTGAGAGGAGGGCTCTGACTCACACTCATGCCCAGTCTCTCCTTTGTACTCACACATGCAAAGGGTGGTGGAGTGAAACTTAAATTACTGCTTGATTTCCAGTTTCTCATTGCCAGTTTCCTCAAAGTTTCCACTTACGTATTTTACTGCCTTACCAGTTTCATTTAAAACAGACTTTATTACGTTTCCCCTTTCAAAACCTGAACTGCATGTTCCCAGGATAAAGTTAAATTCTTTTCTTTCAAAATATTCTTTATTTAGGATTTTCCAAATGTAACTAGATTGAAAAATGTACAGATCTGGGACTAAGTTAATTTTTAACAGATGTTTCATTCTATATTTTTCCTCAGACACTGAGGAAAAAAAATACATGTATAGAATTTAGCACTCAAGAATGAAAGACATATTAGATCACCAGTTTCATCCCATAAAAGGGAAGAATAGAGCTCCCCAGCACAGGACATATATTACACAGATATTATTATACTGAATCTGTGCTTATTAATAAAGGCTATCATATAACGATTGTGTGTTTGTGTATATAGGCAAATCTTGACAGGATTGTTGGCATAAAATGACAAACTATTTCCTAAGAGGTTGAAAAAGCGGCAGGCCAAGGTAGTTCATAGTGGTCCTCTCCAGTGCAGTAGGACATACCAAGTGTGACCTTGCATGCTATTGATCTCAATGAATGTTCTTTAAAAACTAGTGCCAAAACATGCAGCCCTGTAGCACTGAAGAGTTAAACTGCTTTCCTTCTACTGTTTAGAGGAGGTGTCTGCTTGGCTAGAATAAGTCACAGCACAATTCTGAGATGTGGTCCAGTGCAATTCAACAATGTGTTCTGGCCTGGCACAGTTTATAGAAGAAACAGTATAATTAATTTGGTGGAACAGCTGGATACACAGAATGCAATTAATTTTGCTCTGAATATTAACAGTTCCACAGTAGTGGGAAAGGGATATCAGTCAATAGATTTTTAGATTAACTAGTTTGTGAGCAATAAAGCAAATTAATGCTGGCATTGTAACAGCATTTAGATGAACTGGTATATGAGAAGAAATTTAACAATTTAATAAATATGCACACACATTTATATAGGAGTACATAACACCTAAATTTCAACCTCTAGCCAAAAAGTGAAGAGAAGATTCAAAGAAACAGACTACTCTGTTCATTAAATAGGGCAACCATGAATCTTCCTCAGTTTACTAGTTCATCTTTTAGTATGTATCAGAACAGTGCATAATTAACATTCACATGTTGAAAAACTGTATCTCAGATAATCAGAGATATAGGAAATGTTTCTTTAACAGCTTATTTCAGGAATATTTCTCTGGTAAATGCTGGACTTCCAAACAGATGGTCACTGAACAAGAAACAGTTGAACAGTGGCACCCAGAGGTGAAAAGTGTATTGCTCCGAGAGATTTATATTATTTACAATAATGTATTTCTCAGCTACCCCTTCTGTCACTCCCATTTTACTCCCTTATCCCTCCCCCCCATCCAAGTAACCAATGCCAGAAATAGTCCTTTTTGCTGCAGTTTGGAAGAGCATATTCCAGTTTTCAAGAAAACCTGCTTTTTGTAGCAACTGCCTAGTGCAGTTGGATAGAGAAACTTTTTTTTCCTATTTATTTTCTCTAACCAAAAAAAATGATAAAAATAATAATGAAAAGAAGCAGCATCACCTCAGATGTAGTGTTGAAAACACAAAGCCCTGTACCTTCCCTAAACCAACAAAATGTAATGAGTAGGGACAGGGTATTAGAGCAACCCTTAAGGTCCTACTCTCAAAGGTTGGTGGATTTTTGGGGTGGGGAGCTAGGGAAGGTGGTAGGTGCAGCGGTGTTGCTGACAGAAGTGGTCCATATTCTGCAAGATGACACTGCTTTCAATAACTTTCTAGGGCTATTGTATTATAGAGCACAGAAATTCCAGCAGTGAGAGTGTCAAAATTAATCTGTACTAATCGCTCAGCACGCTACTGAACATACACCTAAGTGCCAGTTATTTATTTCACCAAAACTTTAATTAAATACAAAGAAAAAAATAGGTGGGTCTCTTGCATCAATCTAAGCAAGGCCCAATAAAATCAGGCCCACTGACTTTTAATTAAAAAGGCTATCCACCTTTGCAATTAACAATGGGTGCCTGCATTGCGCGGTTAAGAGTGGGGATTAGTACCTGCGCGGAATTGCAGCAAATGACATCCACGCACTCCCAGGAGCCCCCAATAAACCTTCTGCTAATGGGGCCAAAAGAGGGGAAGGATTTCTGCAAGCGTCTGATCAAAAAAACCGGCACACACAACAAAACTGGCCTTTGTTTTTAGCTCGGATCTGAAACACAACGTTTATTTTACTAGGGTAGGTAGAGGGTCTAGGGAGGTGATTGGAATTAATCTGACCCAATGGATTTTCGTTTGTTACTTAACCTGCATTGGCAGTGCGACCCTTTTCTCCGCTATCTTCCCCACACGTTGATATCGCGACGAGGGGTATTATTATTATCACGTGTTAGGGGCAATGTTGATGTGACAGGCGCCGGAATAAAACTCGTCTTTCCTGAGCTGTGCCTCCAATTCAAGCGTCCGTAAACTCTAGACAGACAGAAAAATGTGCCCAAACTTATCCTCTGCACCAGCCCGCACAGGATTTCATTTAAACTGCCTACCATCCCTGCGTCCTCCAGGAGCCGTCAGCTAAGGGTAATTTTCAACAATTTACGGGGCAGGCTACTTCCCTATACCTGCCTTTCAAGCAGGATTTAAAACAAATATGTAAAAGCACACGAGGAAAGAAATTGTGGCTCTATGCAAATCAATATCCTCTCCCCTCACTCCCAAACAAGAAAGTGGCTATTTGCATGCACTTTTTTGCACTAGAATTCCAGCGCAATAATACGCTGCAAGGATTCAGCATGTCGCAGTTGAATGTAAATTGTTGGGCTGGGGGAAGCTGTGGAGCATTGCAGGCAGAGAGCTGTCCCCTTTTCAGTGCAATGATCCCATAATGATCCCTGCCCAGTGATCATATTATCATAATTGTATCGCATAACGTCAAACTTATTGCATATTTAGCAGATCTTAGGGTTTATTACACATCAATCAAATTGATCCATTGAGCTGCCCCGCCGCATGCATGGAAAATCAGTAGGTTCTCGAAATGCAGAGGAAATCGGGGTGGCGGGGGGTGGTGCAAGGATTCGGAATACCGAGCAGTGGATAATGGCGCCACCCTGTGGCTTGGAAATATAAACCTTCTTCTAGCCTATATGGAAAAAAATAAAAAAAAACTTGCCCTGTAGAGTTATTACATTGTACACGGAATTAAGTTTGTTTTCATATCCTTAAAATACATTGTCAGGACGTCTTGGTATAAAGTCGGCCACTCAGCAGAATAGGGCAATGGTAATCATCAAGTGTTCTTTCCACATGTAGCTCTACAATTCACTGACATTCAAGACCATTTTCATTATTTGTACTAACTGAAGTTTTCATTTGTAATTTTTTTCCTCTCAAGGAAAGCCCAATAAAGATTGATTCAGACGTGTAAAGAACATTATCAGTGCAAAATCCCAGCTTATATAATATGCAGCCTTTCAACTGCATCAATCATAGGGGGGATTTAGTTTTCCTCCAGAAAATATTTTAATGAGCCCAACATATTTTAATGACTGTTTTGGCTTTACGGTATTCAATATGTGTTCTTTTAGCTGTTATGGACAGGGTTTTGGCTACATTGTTTTTACATTTTAAGTTTTAGTTCCCAGAAAATGTCATCTGTAAAGTGATCTATTCCTTCTGAAACAAAAGTTACTTAAATGCATGACTGAAAATATAAAACTTAGCAACAATGTTTTGACCACAATTCCTTTTTCAGGACTGAGCCATAAAGAAAAAATTGCCAAGCTATAAATAAAGACAACACCTTTAATTTCATATAAATATATAGGATGGGGAGGAAAACATTGTGAAGGGCAAGAATGGAAAGAATGGTAAATATTTCCTTTGAGGGGAAAAGAAAGAAAGAAAACCACTGTTCCTTCTAAACAAGCACAGTTGCCTTATATGGATGTACGAAGAAAAACTAAGTGTCTTTACTGGTAATAGACCAAGTAGGAGAAAAGTTGAAACGACATCAGTGTTTTTGTTTCAACATCAATATCAAGATAAGTGAAATACCAGGTAGCTTAGCCTCCCCTATCCTTTGTTTTTCTTTATAAATGTCCTTTTAAAATAGCTGGCTTTGGGGGAAAACCCTTTCCAACCCTGAAAATGAAAAGATGTTGCCTTAGCCCTTGTTGTTTTACTTACATCCCTATATGTCTTTTTTCCCTAGATGCTATTAACTAAGGAGATCTTTCCATATTTAACAGTCAGTTATGCTTAACTACCCAAACATATTTCCCCACATGCTCATCTCCCACCCATCTTGCAGACACTGCTGCTTACAAGAAAATTGATATTTGCAATACACTTGTATTTGGGTAAATGGTGTAATTACAACTGTGTACTCTTTTTTCACTATTAACATTTTTGTTGCCTGTGTTCATGCCTAGAAGCTGAAGTGTCCTGTAAATGTTAGATTATTTTATCTATATACACACCTCAAATACAAATAATGGGCCTGATCCTGAGGGTTGATAAGCACCTAAAATTCCTGCTTATGTCCATGATGGCTGAGGAGTGCTAATAGTCTGCATCAATCATCATATTAATAAGTGATGCAGGGGCTGAGCACTTCTCAAAAACAAAGTAGTTGCCAGACTGGATCAAGTCAATGGTCTAGTTAATCAAACATCCTGTTCTCCTATAGTGGTACACACAAGGTGCTTCACAGGAAGGTGCAAGACAACCCATGAAGTGCAATTCTGGAATAAGCCACCCATAGTTAATTTTCTCCCAAACTCAGGCAGTTGGCATATACCCTGAAGCATGAAGGATTATATCTAATGTAACAATGAATGTTATTATTTATATTACTGGCTAATATCTTGGATCAAAACAAAAAGATTTAATTTTGGATTGGAAGTTTGATGTCAGTTGAAAATATAGTTGATAAATTGGAAGCCTTCAAGAAAATAATAGACTGGACAAAATATTACATAATGTAGTGTAGGGGATACACCTGAATTGGCACAGAGATGGACTAGATTATCAAAGAGATCATTTCCATTTCTAACTTCAGTGACTATTATTAAAAAGATATAAAACACTTGAATTAAGTTATTTGGTATAATTAAAGTATATCAGAGCTATATAAGCAAACTCAATTATATACCTTTATTTCTGGACATATAATTTATGGGTTAAATAAATAAGGCAATGTTATTTATTTTGTAATTTCTGACACCATTTAGAAAAAGTAATTGTTTTATACACAGATTATAAAGCCCTTACCCTGTAATTGGATCCATATAGACAGATCCTTGACCTATGCAGATCTGACTGTAGGATCAGGACTGAATATGGGACAATAGGCTACATTCTGCTAAACAAACAGATATACCAAAATGGCAGTATTGTTTAGTAGCACTCTGAGTGTAAAAATAAGTTACATTTTACATACATTTATTTTAAACCTTTAAAGTTAGGCCATATTCCTCTTTCCCTCCCCCGCCCCACCCAGTTGCTCTGTAGAATGTGTAACAGTGATTTGTTAAGGGCTGGATCTTGCAAGGTGTACATATAAACATATGCACACACACACTTTCATTTATATATATGAAACATTTTTGTTCACATTTTATGTTAATGTCTGTTGCCACACTACAATGCTTAAACTATGTCCTGTAGGACAAATAAGGGCTGGATCCTGAAGCATTTACTCAGTCAAAACTTCCAATGATATCAATAGGAATTTGTCGAAGTAGGGCATAGAGTGGGGCAAAAAGTTTGACATAACTACATATTTTTGTAAGCTGATGATTACACCCTAGGTATCATAATAATAGGACCAACATGAAATATAGGGAGGAAATTACATAAATATAGGGAGGAAATTACATAACAATGGTCAGTTATTAGATAAAACCAATGTGTTCTACTACTTGGGAGTCCTTAGTTGTCTTACTTTCTCAAGAATTCTCCTCTCCTGCAATGGAATATGTAAATCAATTGCAAAATGTAAATCAACAGTAATTTTTTACTACTCAAAAGAAAATCAATTAATCCACTTTTCTCTTGTTTGCTTCTCATTCTTTTATTCTTTTGGATACTTTAAAAACTCATTTTGATGGCCAGATGAGATAACAGAAGTCATGAATCTTCTTATTGGATGTGGAGCTTGCAAGGCAATTTGCCAATCAGCGCAGAGCTCTCAGACCACCATTAAATCTGGTCAAAGGGAAGTCATCAATGATGGGTGACATTGTCTGTCTTTGGCCACAGCCACATGTGGGATCCTATTATTAGCCCCAAGTGTTAAGGGTGGCTGCACATTGATCCTGTCCCATTTGAAATCCATTTAGAAAGGTCTGCCATGGCAAATCAAAGCTGGGTACAGACACAGTCAGGTCAGTCATAAGAGACTGGTTTCTGACATCAGCTTCATACCATATCAATGCCACAGAAAAATCTGGGCAGTGTAAATGGGCCCATAATGGGCACCTTAGCGACAGGTGCACTCTTGGGTGATCAAAGAGGTCTGTTGTGGTAGGCTCTGCTTTGCCTAATATTCTCAATCATTCTGGTTGTAGCATTCTCATGATAGATGTGTGGAGGAGTGATGTTGCCTAACACAGGTACCCCATGGTACTGGGATGGGTCTAATCATCCAAGATACAATTTGCACAGTTGAATATAGTTGTGTGTCAACCAACTTAACATGAGATTATTGAAACCAGACCAGAGCACAGTATCATGATGCAGAGTAACAGAGGGCTAATCTGGTTGATCAGAGATTTTTGAGGATTTGATCCCCATGAAATGCTGGCCAATTTGCTTAGAAGTAGGGCCGGCTCCAGGCACCAGCGAAGGAAGCAGGTGCTTGGGGCAAAAGGGTCCTCAGCAGCAATTTGGCAGCGGGTCCGTCAGTCCCTCTCTTCCTCTTAGAGCTGCTGCCGAAGAGGAAGAGAGGGAGCGAAGGACCCGCCGCCGAAGAATGAAGCGGCACGATTGAGCTGCAGCCACAGTGCTGCCGATTGGCTTTATTTTATTTTTAATATTTTTTTTGCTTCACTGCTTGGGGCAGCAAAAGAGCTGGAACCGGCCCTGCTTAGGCTGATATGTGACGAAGTATCAAAGTGTTTCTCAGTTGGTTAGAATATGTGAGAGGTCTTTCTAGAGTTACTCTGAAGTAGAGTGAGTAGGATTCGTGTTTCAAGCGCTATCCACTGAGAAACATATTCAGTTCTTAGGCTGCTCTAATATTGTAAATATGGAACACACTTGAAACTATCTCGGTCACACTTGGTTGTATATGCCACCAACTACAGTATTTGGCCA
The DNA here is from genome assembly GCF_003597395.2 of Chelonoidis abingdonii. Taxonomy (NCBI): domain Eukaryota; kingdom Metazoa; phylum Chordata; order Testudines; family Testudinidae; genus Chelonoidis; species Chelonoidis abingdonii. The sequence goes on along the minus strand of NC_133778.1, from coordinate 36,721,693 downwards.
TTTTAATCAAGTCGGTGTTTAGGGCATCTTCCATTCTGGGAATGACTATGCTCAGATGCCAAAGCAAATATCTTCTGCATATGTGAACTTGCAGGACTGGATAAGTAGAAGTCATGAATACCTATCCACTTTTAAAAGATCACATAATTCAAAGAATATATATGCACCTTTAGAACCAAGGAAATGAGTTAAAATAATCATTTGCGACTTTAATATTTACCAGTTCTTAGAGAACCATGTAACAGGAGGAATTAACATTATAATAGATAAAAATCTAATTTCACCAGTGCAAAGGTACCAGAGCAATATTAAATTCAGGAAAAAATGTGTTCCTCTTTCAATTGTGTGTCTTTGCTAACAATTTGGAGGCATCCATTGTATTACTACTGCAGTGTTATTGAGCTAGTTTTATTAAGGCAAATTTATAGTAATGTTAGAAATTAATACCACTCTTATTTCCTCCATTGCCTGGCTTTATTTAATGCCATGAGGCATATTAATCAGTAAAGCCAACTAGTGCATGAAATAAAAGTATAAATTAACCAGTAACATGAATGTAAAAAGGGGCTTAATAAAATAGAAATAAATAACACTTTAGTGATAATCAACCCAGCCTGGCTTAACCAACCACATAGTGTCATACTGCTAAATAAAAAAAAAAAAAAAAAAAACACATTTAAATAAAGTTTAAATTGTGACAAACAGATAAACATAATAGCCAGACTTCAGGATAATACTTAATTCACTGCATTGTTTAAACACACACAAAATTTTTCAAGGTCCAACCGTGATGTAGGCAAAACTCCAATTGACTTCAGTATCAGGCACAAAATGTGGGCTATTTACTTATGAGATAAGAATGATATCAGAGTAATTCTGCTCTCTCAGTCTCTATGGTTAAATATGCAACCATATAGAATCTTTTGCATGGTATATTTAACATATATACACATCTCCAAGTATCCAATATTTACCTGATAGACCAGAATCGTCTTTTTAAAGCCATTTCACCCAACAGGTCATATATGTGTAATGTGTATAGTGATTTATTAAGAGCTTGACCTTGTAAAGTGTGAAGCCATTCTAACCTGTCATTAAAATGCATATTTTAAAAACATGTATTACATGGTATAATGGAACATCTCTATTGAGTAAATCCTTTTTTATCTCCAGGGTTCAGTGGAAGTCAATGAGACTACTTACAGTGCCTAAAGTTAAACCCATAGTAAGGCTTTGCAGGATCAAAGCTCATTTTGCAAGTATAAAATTGTTCATGAATCAATTTCTACCATTACTGCATTTGTCCATACAAATGCAATACCACCTGTTTGTGCCTGCAAATTCATTAATTGTATACTCAGAATGTTTGTATTCAAAATTAGAGGCTGAAAATTTGGCCCTAAACCTGTGAAAAGCAACAAATAGCAAAGTGTGAACTCCTCCTGCAGGCTCCACTGCAGAAATTAAGTAACAAACTGTTGCCATAATTGTTCTGATACGGATGATGCTGACATACAAACATGGAGCAACTTCATGACAAACATTAGGTTGGGTGGAGACGAGGTGGGAAATACTGCATCAGTGTTTGCCAAAGGGAGAAGCACAAAAATGGTAAAGAAAAAAATGTTTACTTTCAAGCTAAGATCATATAAAATAGAAAAATTTAAAACATTAACAAAAATAAAGTTCATTATATCATCATTTGAGAGATGCAATAATAGCAGAGGCAATAAAGATTTAAAAGATACTACAAGGTATGTTTGAGGCACAATCCTTAGATAGAGGCCTGTACAATGACAACCAGTGCTGTTTAACTTTGTCACATTTGCCAATTGTATAAAACAGGATTGCAGTCTGGCTGCATTTAAAAGTGTATCCTGGGTCCCATAGAATTGGTTAAGGATCTTATTTTAGAGAAAATGTAATAGCACTAACAGGAGGCAAGCTTAACATTTAGCCCAAGTGAGGTCCCAGTACTCTTCAGTGATGTTCACTAGGAGTTCTGTCAACTAATGAGTTGAACCATCTGTAGCAGTTTCCTAACAGATGTGGAAAATTCCCATACTGAGTCACATCTTCTTCTAATGGAGAGATCTGTGGAGGGCTCCATCGACAACATTCCAAATAAAGGATAGGATATTTAGCCATCAGGAACTCAAATGTAGCATTTCTTCGTTGTAAATAATTAATCAGCTTTTTTTTGCCAGAAGGCCTTCTATACACAAAATTCCCATTGATTTTACAATGAGTGCTATGCATGGAATGACTGAAGAATCAGAGGATCTTTTCTTTTCAGTCTAGTTCAAGCAGAATGAAATACACAAAATGAACAAACAGCACACATAGTGAAAAGCACACCAGGTATCTGAAATGCCTTCAGAATTAATATAATCTTATTTGCTTTTAGTAATAGATGGAAGATTTTTCTTCTATATAACTTTTAGCTCAACTATCATTTTAAATAATATGCCTGTGAGTTTGTACCAGTTGATGTAATCCCACAACAAAAATCATTGTTTTTTTAATTCAATGGCATTACATAGCAATGTATTTTCACACTACTGCAGTCACATACACATTAGACTGCCAGTAAGATTGTGACAGTCCTGCTTACTGCTTGCAGATGTCACTAACATTAGATCTATCTTCACAAAACATGATTTCAAGTGTGTTCATTTGGCTTATCCTTATTCACAATAGGTACCTTCATGGGTACATGTGACATTTAAAAAGAAAAGTTCTCCTTTATAACATTCAGTGTGATTTTAGTTATAAATTACTCATAGAGTATTAGTAATAATAATTGATTTTAGCAGTAAGTAAGAGTTATAAACAAGTCCCACTATTTAATTAAATAAATGCCTCAGCCTCTAATTGTATTTATTAGTATTCAAGAACCTTCCACAACCCCACTAAGATCAGTTATCACTTAATTAAACTAGAAAAAATAGCCAATGATTCTTTATTCAAAAAAATACAAAGTATCTTTTCAATTTCCCTGCAAATTTTACTTCTTTCTAATCAATTACATGATTATTTGAATACATATGTTTGATGTACATAAGAAATTAGCTGAATCATATCTTATATGCTTATAAAAATTGGACTTTTATTTTCACTTGATGAATCAAAAAAAAATAGCCATTGAAGACTTTTACACTTTATTAGCCACATTATAGCTCTCCTTCTTAGTGTCCATAAGTGAATCAATAGCAGAGATAGCATAGGTACACTCACGGAAGAATTACTCTCAACTGAATTTTTTGGGGAAAAAAACCACAATATTAAAATATACTGCATTTTTAAGAAATGCAGTATTTCTAATCAAATGCTACAGTAGTTACATGTCCAGAATAGAAAGCTAGCGATGTCCACAAATAAGAAACCAGAGACTAAAGACTGGCAAATGGTCTAATGCATGATGCAACCTCTCCATCAATAATGGCAAGAAGGTTTCAGATAAACAATCCCCAATTAAATCCTATTGGAAAATGATGGCAGATGTCTGTTTTATTTTTTCAGTCACAATGCAGTGATAACTCACAAATAAAATTTAATGTCACATTATCGTGATGCACGTAAAAATATACTGTACACTTACATAAATGACAAGTCTGAGACACTAGCTGTATATCATCTTTCACCACTAGCTGGCACCATAGCTTTAAAAATGTGGTGATGTAGCCCATTTTATATTTTTACTAATTAACCAGCCAGCCACATAATTTTCAACAGAAAACAATTATTCAGAGCAAATGAGAAATATTTGGGGTCATAAACTAAAATGGGTCTTAAAGTAGTATTCTCAATGATGTCTTAAGTCATTTGCTGAAAAAATAAATGTATAAAGTTAATGGACTCTGAGTTCATTTTTATTAAACAGAAATAAATGGTTCTATGCATAGATGTAAGTGTCTGATTTCCCTCACCCCTAGATGAGAAAATGTAGAGGTCACCGTGTTGGGTTATGAGGGGTATAAACCCAAATCAATTGCCACTTTACCAGACTTTCCAGTCCCAACTAACCTCACAGGGCACATCAGGTTCACTCCCAAAAAAACTTATTAGCAGGTCCAATAAAGAAAACTCACACAGTAGGTCTCTTTCGCTGGTTTCCCTTTCCTAATAACTGCCTATACATGATGCCCCAAGAGGCTAGGTTTCTGCTCTGGGATTGGCGTAGAAGTAAAGCAAATCTGGAGCCTGAACATCCCCTCCTGTGTGAAAAGCCCCAGGGAGGATTTAACACTGTGAGGAAATTGTTACTAAGAATAATCCAGTTTCCCCACATCCACCCAACATAAAAGCCACTCTGAAATGTGGGGCATGCACGGAGGACTTGTGCAGTTACAATTGCTCTTCTGTCCCCCAGTGCTTTACCTTTGAGCCCTGGCAGCACAGCTACATTGGAGCCATGCCCCTCTGGCCATGATGGCTTCATGGGAGGGGATAATCACGGAATTTTGTGCAATATGTGGCTGTGCTGCTGTACTCACTTTTTCAGCTATCTTCCACAGAGCCAGAGGGAGGATGTTTTGCACCTTGATTACCAATGTCATCCACATTACAGATTCTGTGCAATATCTAGCCAATACCCCCATTTACCCACTACTGTTGACAGGTCTCTTCTCTCTCCCCACAGAAAAACTCACATCACTGAGACAACAGGAAATCCCAAATGCACAATGTATTGGGGGGCGGGGAGGAGGTGATATTCAATGAGATAGAAGTTGGCAGTTTTAATACCCAGTCTGAGAAAGTACACCTCAATGATTTTTTTGTCCTAAACCATTTTCTGGAAGCGAGGAGTCTAACTCTTAAAATAGTCTGTATACAGAACTACAAGGTACTCTGTTCCCATACCCTTGAAATCAATGGGATCACTACAGAGTAGGGCACTACTCCATGTTGGTAAGGGCATCAGAATCTAGCCATAAGACACCACCACAGCATCTTGCTTCTCTACCAGAGCAAACAGAGGAGCAAAAACAGCAGATGCATCCAGCACTTCTATTACTGAAAAGGTTACACACAGACACAGAATTTACCTGTGCTACCAGAGTGAGTACTGTACGGGCTTCATAAGGTCTGCAGTTTAGACTGAGACCACCATTTCTACTAGATTATGGATTTGGAAGGATATATATGGCAGAACTGGGGGTTATTGAATAAAATTGCAGCAACTATTAAAATTGGTGCCATATTTTTTCCTTCCTCTAATTAAAAACTGTTGCTTTTCAGAAAAAATCCTGAAGAGTAATAAGAGGAACACTGCCAAAACATATTCTCTTTCAATGTTTTAAATCTCTCTAAGGTCACTCCCCTTGCATTCTTGGCCAATGTGGCTGTTTTTTTAAGCAGGTTTCAATCATTAGCCAGAATTGTGAATGTGAACATTTTGTTGTCTAATTTATTTTAAAAACAGAAGAGCACAAAGAAACAGCAAAGGCCACCTCCCTGTTAGGAAAAAAAAGATTGTGTGGGGGTGAGAGCACATATCTTTTCACAAGATGTTTAATAACATTTCTTAAATACATCCAGAGTTTTCAAATGCCTAAATGTTGTTTGTTACAGGTTATCCCCACACTATGTTGTTTCTGCAACTAAAGTTAATACAACAGATTTTGAGACTGAGCTTTGTCTAACAAAACCCTGTCAATAAACAATGTTACAGCTCCTTTCTAGAGTATCACAGTTGCTATATGTTCTGTCATGGCATCAACACATCATAATGTCATAACGCAGCATGCTGGTGTTGCACTGTCCTCAACTTATTTTGGGTTACTTTGATGGTCCTGTACATGCTCAACAGAACAGTCCCATGTAACCAAAGCAATTCCACAAAATTCAGGACAGATGGCAATGTGAGACAAAGGGTCATAAATTGGAGAAAAACTAGCTACAGTGATTGCAATAGAGAAGCTTGTAATGGCTGCAGTACGATAAAGAAGTGTTAGAATTAATCCACAGCTATCTGTCTTTATTTTGCTAACCCATTCAAGTGGATGCCACAGCACTGAGACTACATTAATCAAAATTTGGAATGACCTGCTTTTCATTGCAAACTGTGGTTATCTTTCTTTACTGATTGGCCTTGACCTGTCAGCTGCATTTGGTACTGCTGACCCGGGGGATCTTTTGAAGAGCCTTGACTACTATGTAAGGTTGTCTGACTCCATTCTTGCTTGGTTTAATTCATATTCTTCTCAACGTACCCATTTTATTTCCAATAGAAATTGCTCATTTAATTGCACTGTAAGTTTTATGGGGTATGCCCCAGGCTGCATTCTTTATGCCAAGCTTCTCAATAGTTATATGAGGAGCGGGGGTGGGGGGAAGGCACTTACAAAGCAAAACCAGGTTTCACAAAGCTGAAAATTTTCACCTCTTTATTGTCCAAAAAGCAATTCTCTGCAGTAAAACAGAGTTTCTATGTCACAAGCATGTACATTTGACAAGAAAGTCTACTTTTTTATTTAATGAACTTAATATAGATTTTTTTCCTCATAGATTTAGGAGTTCTTTTCTTAGTGCTGATGCATATTAAGATTAGAGATGGACTCAAACCACATCTTTGCATCTAACCACTTCTGAAGTTTGTGGGGATGGGGTTGATAATATGAACCCAAATCTGAATTTTGTAGTTCAGTCCCAAGACATTGATATTAGTGCTGCTGTATAAACTCCTCCCTTTCGCTCTGCCAAAACAACTCTGATTTGACCTCCTGAGGTTTCCAATTCCAGGTATCAATAAACATGCTAACTACTTAGCGTATTTGTGATATTTGCTAAAATATACAAGGGATTAAAACTGAGACTACAAAACTATTTCACCTAATCAGTTAATCTAGATTCGATTTCCAGTTTCCAGGAATGCATTCAAATATTATGCGCTGTAAACAAACTCTTATCAGAACAATCCATAAGCCTGCATAGGAGCCCCACTTCTTTTAATAGGGCTAGGTAGAAGTTAAGAGGGACCGTAGCATTGCAGCCAGTATTTAGGACCATCAGATTCTTCAACCACCAGATGATTAGGGAAACAAAGGGCAATCAAAATATAAGGTATGGGTACTAAAAAGGATGCTATATACATTCTGATTTTCATTGCATACTTTGTATTTATAGTATATTTCAAAATGCAGACCTGGGCCTCTGGCTCATATATTTGACTTTATACTAGAACTAATTAATTCTACTAATAATCTCACAATCATGAGGCTTGCAAAATTTAAAGTAGCATTACCTTTCAGGAGTTCAGAAGAGGGGATACATTTCTTTTAATGATAGAGAAGAACAGGATTAACTTGGGCCCTTCTTCAGTTTGTTCTGCTCTGGGGGACTGCTGCATCCACATATAGTCCCATTGTCTTCAGTGGGGCTCCATGCAAGCGTAATTGTCTGCCCATACAGATGCAATTGCAGGGTTAGGGCCTCAGAAAGCATAATACTGACACTGTATTACTTAGAAATAAAACAGATTTGTCTTGTTAGTATTGTTTATTTTTAACATGTAAGTAAGTTTGTTTTGTGCAGTGCAAGTCATCACATTTAAAAAAGATGGAGAGGGTTCAGAGATGAAAAATTAAAATTAGAAAGGTATGAAAATAAAATGTATGATGAAAAGTTTTGAGAACTGGGTAAAAAAAGAGATGAAGAGTGATAGGAGACATGACAACCATTTACCAATGAGGGAAAATTATAAAAAGGACATTATATAAAAGGACTATATTGGTTTCACTTATCAATACAAACAAAGCAATAGACAGTAATTAGTGAAGGACCAGAGCGCAAACCTTGAATCCAGACTTCAGGAAAATTCTTAATTTGATCTGAATCTGAATATTGTGACTTGGGCCAACGTATAGTAGAACAGGCTTAAATATAACAGGAGAATGTTAGACTATTATGTAAACACAAATTGACAAAATGCAGAAATGACTGAGATTCTATGTCATGTAGCTCAGTTTTACATTCAATTGACTTAGGTGGAGTTATTCCCAGTGTCCTCCATGTATAAGTATGATTTAAGACAGCTCAAGAGAGTCTGAGGCTATGTCCACACTAGAGAGCTTACAACAGCACAGCTGTACCAATCCAGCTGTGCCACTTTAAGATCTCTCGTGTAGTCACTCTATGCGAGAGCTCTCCTGTCAACATAATTAAGTCATCCCTAACAAGTGGCAGTAGCTATGTCGGTGAGAGAAGCTCTCTTGTCGACATAGCGCTGTGGACACTGTCACTTCTGCCAGCATAATTTATGTCACTCGGGGGTGCTTTTTTCACATCCCTGAGCAACATAAGTTTTGCCAACAAAAATGGTAGTGTAGACATGGCCTCCACACAGTCAGTATCCACCCACTGCTTGTACAGAAAAGTGTTTTTTTTTCCTTTCTATATCTTCCACAACACAATTCTCCAACCATTTTTTTACTACATCAACAGAAACAAAAATATTTTCTCTGACTAATCTGTATTGCTTGGCTCAATAGCAAAAGTAGGAGAACTTGAGAATCAGAAATAAGGGCATTCTTACTTATTAATAGCTGATTTTTCTTCTTCCAATCACTCACATTGACCTTTTCAGAACAAAGTCTCCCTGTTGAACAATAACTGGCAGGGCAATACTCTGAGACCATGTGTCATAACAAGTTGCACTTTGGCTTTAACTTTCAGCTCTACCTCTCAGTAACACACTCATTACACAAGGGGAAAAAAGCACCTCAAAATATAAACTAGGCAATACTGTTTTTCATTTATGGTAAACTTGGTCATCTGTCTGTAGCTGTATGTGACACTCTGAGGCAAAAAAATGATTTCACTCCCCCACACACACTCAGCATTATAAAAAGCACACCAATATATTCTCCCAAGTGAAGAAACATATCAAATCTGTGTTCACAAAATGTTTAGCTGAGACACTTGAGTATCTTCCCAGACCTGAAGAAGAGCTCTTTGGGGCTTGAAAGCTTGTCCCTTTCACCAGCTGAAGTTGGTCCTATAAAAGATATTACCTAACTCACCTTGTTTCTCACACCATGTTTATTCTGGAGAATACCCATTTATAAAACAGTTCCCCCACCCTACCTCCATCCCCAGTTAAAAACACATCCCTGTCTTGCAGCAAAGATGGGGACAAAGTATGATATGTTCCCAAACCATGCTACAGTCTGTGACTTTGAAGGGTTGTAGCACAATTTAGAAATTGTAACAAAGTAGCAGGATCTACAATCCTACACAGGTATTCAGGACTTCTAAGCTAACCCAGGGTGCAAGCACTATGTTCTGCTCAGAGGGATGTAGGAACAGGGACAGGGAAGTCCTGCAGGAATAGCTAGATTTAGGGAGAAAACTTAGGCTTGAGGTTTATGGTCAATTATTTAAATACCAACAAGCAGAACCCCAAGAAGGGAGTGAATTTGGCTTTTCTAGACAGTGTAGACATTATTTAGCTTAAAACATGGTCCAGTCCCCTCAGTACCATACAACAAAGCTGTGTTTTAACAATGTTTTAGTGTAGATGGGAGTTTAGTTGTCAAGTAATGGTATCCATATACTCTGTCCTCAGCCCTGAATCCCACTCTAGTGTGTTTGTACTACTCCAGAATAGCCATGTCTTATGTCACCCTCCCGACAGCCCCCAGCACAGGAGGCATGCTAGAGGCCTTCCTGTAAGAAGGAGGCATGGCTGGAGTGCTCACACTACCCTCCAGCAACCTTCAGCTAATTAATAGCCTCCTGGGGGCAGAGACAGCCAAACACACTTTAGCGCAGCCCTGGGCCTATGCTGGACCTAAACTGGCCCCAAGCCAGACCCAGGACTGGGAAGGCACAAACAAGTGCTCCCACCTCAGCTACACCCAGCAGATTTGCTGCAGCTGAGCACTGAGGGGTTTGTCTTAACTGCCTGGCTTTGCAAACTACTGCATAAATATGTTCAATAATAGTAGTAGATCATTCCTTGTACTATATGTTTACCGAACACTATATTAGCACTATAAGGGCTTGTCTACACTACTGCTTAAGATGATGTAACTTATGTCACTCAGTGGTGTGAAAAAAACACACTCCAAGCGACGTAAGTTAATTGATATAAAGCAGTGTCTCTCACCGACATAGCTTCTGCCTCTCCCGTTCACACAGTGCGTCTTCACTAGATGCACTGCATCAGCGCAGCTGCACCCATGTAGCATGGTAATGAAGACATGCCCTTAGGCCCTGTTCACACTACCACACCCAACAGCTGCAGCTATAGGTAGTCTAAAATTATAAAGAGTATTTGCAAAAAATTCAAAATCCAGAGGTTCATAAATGTATTCAAAATGTTTTGATTGGAAAATTGTCAGTTTAGAGTTTTTTCTCTCCTGTCTTTCCCTTTTTTCTTTTTTACTACTTTCCCCTTTTGACACTGAAAGAGTGGACGGAAATGGGAAAAAAGGAAAAATTTAAATGCAAAAATATGAGAACCCACTTCCTTTGGTTTTGGAGTTCATAAAAATATTAAAATTTCAAAAAAATAAAACATCACACAAATTTCTGTTTTTAAAAATACTTCTTTACAATGCTTTTTAAATCAAAAAATTTCTACCATCTCTTGCCACAGCAGTATTTGAAAAATCACATCAAGCAATGTTCCAGTTATTGATAACTGAATGTTTGTAACTAGCAAACATTAATGCCCCAGTGCAGAAAGAAAGAAAGAAAAGAAAAAAAAACAACACACACACACACAAATGTAAGCCCATATATATTTGTTAAAACCATGATGCAATCCCTAGGTTAAAGTATAAATTGTTGACAAAGGGACACTGAACCAAAGAAAAGGGTAAAAAAAGAGCTGGCAGCACATGAGTAGGTAGTGATATTGCCAAGTGTAACAATGTTCCACAATTGTCTAACAGTAATAGCTCTCTCCCACCACTACAGTCATGGTCAGGACTATCTGAACTTGTGCTTCCCACTGGTCAGCTTGGAATATTCCATCAGGGCAATAGTTAAACAGTTCCTTTCTTCTGTCCAAGTGGCCTGAGAATGGTTTCATTCGCCAGGGAAGCAGAGGATAATCTTTAGCCAGGGAGAATCCTCCTAGCATAACTGGAGCAACCTCTATATCATTAATGGCCACAGTCACCTGGAGGCAGCTTCCTTTATTCATAAAGGCAAACAGAGCAGAGTTCCAAAAGATCCTAGCATGATGGACCTTTGCATACCACCATTTATGTTTATGCACCTTTGACGGTGCTCGATCAGGCATTGGAGCACCAGGAAGAAGTACCCCGTTCTACTTATAAACTCTAAGCCCTGGTGAGAGGGGCAAACAACAGGCACCTGGGTTCCATCAGTTGTCCCAATTCAGTTTGGGAACTCTATGTGTGCAAAACGATCAATAATCTCCTGAGCATTACAAGCTTTATAACTTGGTGCACTACCTTAATGCAGAGCATCACACACCTGTATGACAGTGCCCCTAACAATTGATCTCCCTATGCCAAATTGGTCTACATATTCAGGCATTTGAGGCTCACTCTACAGCATTAAAAACAGTAGTATAATCATTGCAGTTCGGGCTGGAACTCAGACTCTGAAGTACTGAGAGACAGATGGGCTTTACACGCCAACTAGTGTGCGTCAACTCATTCTGAACTAAACCCCTCCTCCCCCATGTAGACAAGACCTCAGTTGGTGTAAGCTGACACAGCTCCATCAAGGTCTCAGGAGCTTACATCAGCTGAGGATCTGATCCTATGACTTTTAAAGACTTTATCCAGGAATTTTCTGTGTGTTGACGACATTGTTAAAAAAGAGTTAGAGTCCATCAACACTACAAAATAATCAAAGTGTTTCAATCTGTGAATGGTGGAGGAATAAGTAAATTGCCTTATGTTAATTTGTGTAGCTAAGTACTGGTGATGGACCTCCTTCAAAGTCATGCTAATTACCTTTTGTTCCCAGAAGAATTCCAACTTGTCAAAAAGGACATGCAATTGTATAAAATATCCTTGGGTCCTGATCCTGTTCCTCTCAGGTCTGCATAAGGCTTTATACAGGGGAAGCTTAGGCCATAAGGACTGAGATCCCAGTCCTAAGATGGAACATCCCGCAATGACATTGGACTATAATCTATGAACTATTTCTAAAATAACTCTTTGCAACTACAGAGCTCACCATCTCTAAATTTTAGTTTAGTTAATAAGAATTGGCTGTATGCATGTATTTGGGTAAGATCTGGAATATTCAATAACCTGGGAGGTAATGTGTCCGATCTTTTGGGATTGGTAGAACCTTTTCTTTTATATGATGAAATAAGATTTTCAGAAATCTTCATTATATTTGATGTGGGTACCTGGATGGAGGACTTAGTCTGGATCACTTTAAGGAAACTGCGTTGTTTGAACTTCTGAGTAAACAGTAAGGTATAAAAGAAGCTGTTTTATGCTGGCTTGGTAAATCTAAATATTGGAATATCCACCAGCTTTTTGGGGATTGTCTGCTCCATTCTTTGCAGTTCACTCTAATTAAGTGACCACAGCTGCCCCCACTGGGACCCTGGTCGCAGGTTGCAAACCACATTTCAGCTGCATTTGAGCATAACAGTGTTATTGCAAACATTGATACAAGCTCTGGTGTGGGCAGAGCCTTATATTATGAAAACTTCTGGATAGTTCTCAACAGGACCCAGTGGAGATCAAATGGATATTCCACAAAAACCCACATTTGTCTGCTTCTTCTATCTAATCCTGCTAAGTACTGTTTATTTGAAATAGTTTTATCACAAAAGACATTTCCAATGTGAATGCTGTTTCAGTTATGTGAAATCACTTGTTTAAAAATTACTGTCTCAAAATATTATTTCATTTTAATGTATTATACAGTTAACCTTATCTTAGATTTTTGTTTGGATAAACTGCTTACACTACTATCCTGCTTATTAATATATGGAAAATGATTAATTATATGGTCAAAGAAACCATGAGAACTCAAATCCTGTGTGTCCTGAAGGCAGGAAATGTCATTGGGTTATATATTGCCATAAATATTTCTAGTATATTCAGCAGTTTCTGACTGTGCCTGTTGCAATGTGACCTACAGTATTTGGTAAACAGGTGTACACTGTCATTACTGTGGTGAAATCTGAACATATTAGTGCCACACAAATGGTTTTATCTTTTAATATGATTTGCTGTCTCAGAAAATATGTCCATGTATTTCAGGCATTTAAAAATCAATTTGGCTCTAGAAATTAGCTGCTGCTGCTGTTCACTAACACCTACACAGACATCTTGTTTTAGGTTAAATCCTCCTAGTTGATTCTATGCATACAGCTCAAATAAGCGATTAAAATAGACACAATGTGTTAATGGGCTCTATCGTTCTCTGTGGCTTTATGCTAGATGCACAGCTTTCACTTTGGAGCTGTAGGTATACTCCAGAAAAAAAATTAAGGAGAGGGGTACTTAGAAGAAAACAGGTAGAAGTCACCTACGGTCCTGACACAATAATAAATTAAGACAGGTTCGTATAAAAGGGGAAAATGTGTTTTTATTTAAGACCATTTATTCCTAAATAAAAATGTTCTTCCTGTTTATAGAGAGAAATGAATGATTTACAGCTCCTTACTCAAAAGTGGGAATCATTAGACAGATATCTAGATACATGTGTTTTTCTAAGATATGTTTTAAGGTGAAAGTCCAGTTGCAAACATTAGTATAAAGTGTGGATGAGAGACACTCCCCTGGAGGAATCAACAAATTAATTCTGGCACCTTGTGATAGACACAGCTCTGTTTACGTATGTTTTATGCTATATATAAAAGAAACTGTACCCATGTTCCTCAGATAAATACTCTGAAAGTCTCAAAAGACAAGACGTTTCTCTCAGCAAGAATAGACGAGGAAATATTTTTTAAATGAAGCACAATTTGTAAACAGAACATGGAAAACAAAAAGACAAGGCATGCTACAATCAAAAAGCAGGATCCTAGTCACTGGGAACAGTAAACATAACTGGGAGAGTAAGTGAAGAGTAGGAATTGCTTATCTGAACGTACTATGATATTTAAAAAAAAACCTCTGGGATAATCCTTCATGAAACAATTTTTGAGGGTAGCTATTGTTTATGCTGAAAGAGTAATCACAACTGTGCTTTATATACTGTAGTCAGAGTCAGGAGAGTGTGTAAATTCAGATTAGAAAATAAAAGAGAGAGTTTTCCATGTTTAGCAGCAAGGAAAAAAAGGATCTTGAATCAATCCCACACATGTAATCCATTCCCAGATGGAAGGCTAACTATTGGTTGAATGCTGACCATGTGTTTGAGCTATACAGATCTGAAAACCCCTCCCAAGCCAGATCTGCATTGCAGTCAGTGAAGGAACAAGATTTATTTGCTCTACCCTCTTCACATGCATAGCTATGTAGACAATCAGGAAATTCACTTGCAGATCGCCCCCAGTAATACACTGTAGCCTGTAATGTTTAGTATTTACCCCCACTAATACACTATAGCTTGTAATGTTTAGTATTTACCTAATAATACAATTATTTCTTATTAATGTCTTCCAAGCTGTTAATCATTCGTGGGGAATTCTTAAAATAAAATATTACTCTTAACACTTTAAGGAGCAGAAAATATCTTACCTGAATTGCCATAAAGCTCGTGTCTTGGGTTTGTTTTCTCCTTTGGTAATATTACTTGTGTGAATTTCTCTTTCCCATTCATAGATCTTTTGTTTGGTGTCTTAGGATCTTTTATTTCCTGTGAAGGGGACACCAACATTAGTTAGATCAGTGTCAAAAAAAATCTTATATTTATTCTTTGCCTCTTTGCTTCTTCTATTGTGATGATTTCTTTATATATATATTTTAGCAGGGCTGGATTTAAGTGCATTAATTAGCATTACATTCAACACGTTAGCCTGCATCTTAACTGGGTTTTCAATAGTGGTAAACTAACTCAATTGAGCTACCTTGATTAAAAAACACATCATTTTCTCCTGACAAGACACACCCAACCTCTTTGTCCTTCTTCAGGCTAAGGTCTGGTCTATACTACAGTTAGGTTGACGTAAGGCAGCTTATGTTGACCTAACTCTGCAAGTGTCTACACTAATGTAGCTCCCACCAATGTAAATCGACCACTACACTGACTTAATAACTCCATCTTTGCGAGAGGCACAGCGCTTAGGTCGATGTAGTTAGGTTGACACTACATTGCTTACATTGACTGTTGCTGCATTCCAGAAGCCATCCCACAATGCCCCACACTGACAGTTAAATTGGTGCAAGCACTCCTGGTGAGCTCACATACCACCAACACCAGGAGCATAGTGTGGACATGTAAAAGCAATGTAATTAATGTGGTGACTGTACATTGACATAAGTTAGGTTGACTTAATTTTGTACTGTAGCCTTGCCCTCAGGTTTAAAGGTGATGTGTTAGCTAACATTAACACATTTGAAAAGCACACTGCCTCACTAAGCTGATCAAGTTAAAGCCTAGGGTAACTCAACCACTTTAGCATTTTTAAATATATACGCTGCCTTGTCTACATTAGATATTTCAAATGTGTTTCCTAACACATTCTAACATTATCTCTTTAAATCCTAGCCTAGGAAATGGGTTAACTGGTAATTTCTACCTTATTTTTTGTCAGAGGAGATCTCTTTTATTCAAGACAACTGTTTGTTCAATGATACAACTTAAAAAGAGAAAAATGCCACCAAAACAGTCTGCAAGGAAAAAAAGGGAATATGACTGAGCTAAAACCACAAAACCTAAACCATAAATATGTTCAGATTTGATTAGTGTTTAGCACGTTAAAGAGATTTGAATTGTCTACAAAATTGTGTCCAACTCAGTAATCAAAGATGTAGATTATTTTCTCATATGGTAGAGGCTATTTGCAGAGCATGTGCATGCAAAATCTTTACAAAATATAAAACACTTTTGTACAGTATGCTGCTTGTAGAAAAAAAAAAAATCTCTCTCCTGACCCTGAATGAAAACAAAATATATAGCATCTCCAAGGGGAAAAAAGCCGTTTAAAAGTGCTTTTAGTTGAGCTAGCTGCTGACTATTTAATATTCTTTGTTCACTGTTATAGCCCCATGAGAGTCACAGCAACCAGATGTGCCTCTTTGGGGGGACAAAAGTCATACAATGTAAGTCTAAAACAGCAGACAGAATAGAGCAGTCATAATTTCAGGGGGAGAAGGTGTTTGGAGTTATTTGTTGTGTTCCTTTGGTTATTGTGTGCATGTATATACATCATATACACACAGAGCAAGACTTTGTAACAGAATAGATAAAAACTTATTTGAACCAAACAATGTTTAAAACAGAATAAATGTATAGCTTGTTCAGATTTTTCATCCTGACACCTATAGTCATTTTGGCTGTGGGCATTGTAACATTAATTGAGTGAAGTGAATGTTTGCAGTCTACACTGGATAAAAATTAATATAACTATGACTGCAAAAATTTAAACATATTTACATACTGTGTATGTTCCTGTGTTTGCTCAGAAAAAGTTGGTTAATAAAAACAAATATAGAGGTCAAAATGATGGGTCCTAAATAAAGAAGAAATTGCAGATTATATAATAAATAGTTCGAGCTTCTGTAGTAGCATCCATATTTAAATATATAATATTCCTATGAATCCAGGGAAAGTACTGCTTACTGAGCAGCCTACTGCCTTGCAAACTCATCTGGACTTTCTTGAACTATACAGCACTCAGGACAGCTAAAGAGAGATTATAAAAAATACAAACTACTGTCCACTAGATTTGTCATGATGAAAGGAAGCCTGAATATTTGCAAAAGCAGCTGGGAAAAAAGGAGGTGACATCTTAGTTGCCTCCACTAGTAGCTGCTGCTACTTAATATGACACATCATAAGGAAAGAGGAAACTAGAGCCACCAGTAGAATGGATAAAAATAACTACATTAACATTTCCATGTAAACAAATGTTGTGAATAACAAATGGAAAGGGATATGTCCAGGAGGTCTGATTAATCAGTTTGAGGATCCCTGGGGCATGCTATCTAGCTAACAAAAATTCTATAAAACTCCTGTAACTCACTGGAAAAATTAGTAAATTATATTCTGTAGTTCCTTAGTTATTCAGAATGGTCCCATTATCATTTTTTGTTTATATCATTATATCCCAGTTTTACAAGAGGAAGATTGTCTTGAATTTCTGTTATTTCATCCAAGCTGATGCCTAGTCCTACATCCAGTTCTGGTAGACTAATGTGAACCTGTGTAATGTGAAATCATCAGCCACAATTCACCATTGCCCTGCACTTTATGTAGTCCTTGAACAATGCAAAGTGAGTGTAAAATGTATGTAAAATGCTACCATTCTCAGTTAGTGGCATTTTACTACCACTTTACATTTGTGCAAAGGACTTCATAAAGTGCTCGGTGACTGTGAATCAGGAATATTGAATTCAAACTTGATCTGCCTGTGGATTGGTAACAATATCAAATCAGAGGAAAACAGAGTTCCAATACTACTGAACACTATTTGAAACCATTTACGCTTCTAACATGATTGTGATAACTGCAGGCGATACATGCAAATTCAATCTACTTTCTTAGGGTTGAGATTTTTACAATAATGTCTGGAAAACATCATTACACAAAAGGATGGTTATGGAAAAAAAATCTTTAAAGGAACTAACAGGAAGATTACCCTGTCTACTATGTTTTGCGTTAATCAACAGAATTTCTATATAATTGATTACTCCTGTTTAATAATTTTGTTAAACCAAACATATTGATATTACTTGAACCACATTAGTCCCTGAGAATCCATCAGCTTTCTCCCACATTGTTACAGATGGATCAGAGTTTATTATTTTGCCTTTATGTTCTCTCCTTATAGTATTACTCCTTTCCAATATTTACTGTATATTACACTGTTATCAATTGTATTTTATTTACTGCATGACTACAAAGTTAAATTCCACAGATATAGCCTAAGTCAGAGTACTACTACTTCCAGTGCTTAAGTTTAAATATAAATAAAAAGAGTACATCTGAGATCTCAATAACTTCTTGGCCTTTGCAGCTGAAGGAATACTAAGAGGTTGAACCATAAAGCTCTTTGACTGCTGTAAGGGAATCCTAGCAAAAACCAACAAAAGACTTCTTGCTATATTTGTTATTTAAAAAAAAAAATTGGTCAACACTTTCTACAATGATCATTAAATATCTTTGTTGCCCATAATACCTAATTCTAGGAAACAGGGCATGAATAAAACAAAAGCCAAATTTAGGGAAACTATTTTATTTGAAAACAAAGCTAAATGCAGAGAAGTTTGTTTAAATATCAGATATTAAGGGCCAGTTTGGGATTTTTGGTAATGGCCCCTAAGAAGCCATCTCCCCACCAACTGAGAATAGCCAGAGCACAATAGCAATCTGATCACATCCCTGCCCACCTCCAGTACACTCTATACACCAGGTCCAGAGGATATACCATCTCTGCCCCAACTTAGTGGAATGCTTGGTTGATGAAATCCAGTAATTTTCTAACCCCTTTGCATCAACTGGAGTGAACTTGAGCATCTGGCCTGAATCTAAAAGAGTAGCAATCTTGTGAGTACTATACATTTAAGATACTTGATCTATAGAAAGAAGAGTCATTAGATACTGTGCTGGACATTACAGAGGCCTTCCTCCCCCCCAAACTTTGTTTGTATAACTATAACAATCACACTGTGTTTATCAAAAAGAAAGTTTAAATACAAAATAATAAATACAAGCCTTACTATAATAGCAGCTAACACACTTGTAGCTGTTTTCCTCTAGGTTTCTGCTTATTTACTCATAACTTTCTGTATACTGTTTCTGCTCAAATTTTATAGAGCCTTCCCCCACCTGCACCCCTTCAGTAAAACCACACCTATTGATTTACTCCACCCAATAAACTGTCTTGTGACCATATATAGCGGGAAGGGTGGGGGGAGCCCACAAAAGGGATAAATACTGACTTGTTCTTCCTATTATTTTGGCTAAAAGGTGTATTTGAGTTAGTATATCCTTCTGAAATGGCTATTGCTACAATCAAAGAAGACAAAGATATTCAAGACTATGTAAGAAGAAAGGATGAAGACTTTTACAGGTTGAATAGTTTTGGGGGGGTTTATACTTATTCTGGTGTCCTTCTCCAAAGAGACAGAAATAATTGTTTACCTATACTTATTCAGTTTGTGTCCTTCTTCTATACTATGTAACAAACAAACTGAGTACTTCCCAGTCCCAATTACTGGGTTACTTGACAGTTTGTTAGTCCCCTTCTTCCAGTCCCCTACACAAGAGTGTGATAACAAAATCAAGAGAAACCAGGCCTAATTAGTGATGAGCTTGCTTGTTACAATACTGAAGCTAAAACTTTCAGAGGTAGCTGCAGATTGAGACTATTGCCTTTATTTGTAGTGCTCAATTTGAGATACCTTAACATAACCTGATTTTGAAAATGTAGGTGCTCAATAATTCCTGCAAGTAAAGCTGTTTACAATATATCTAGTAGAATATACAAAAACTAAGGTATGCAAAATCACTCCTGAAAAAGCTTGACCACATTTGTGCACAATTTAGTTTTCATCTAAGATTTCTTTTGCAGTATAGACTTCTGAAAAATTACTATTTTGAGACAGGAGACAAGTCTTTTCCAATATTGTTATGTCTCATGATTTTTATCATGGTTGCAGTGATTTTGTGGTATTTTTATTTTAACATGTCCTATGAAAACATACTGAATATGCCCATGCATCAATTTCCTTATGCAACATAGCCACCAACTACTTCTACTCTCAATGGAGCTGAAGCCACTAAGATAGCTACTGTTTCTCTACAGTTCCTCTGCATGTGGTAGCGAAGCTGCCCTTTATAAAGTTGGCTGCCATCTCCTACTGTTTTCAGTGAGATTGAAGCCATCCCTGCAGGCAAAATGGCTACTGTTCTATGGTTTAGGGGACTAGACAGGACATGGGGACTATGAGGAGCAGCAAAAACACTGTGGAAGGTGAATGGGGAGAATAAGGTAGAGCAGCAGGTGGATCTACAGATTGCATGGGGATGTGGGACTGAAGGGGTGTGGAGTAAAGTGATGTGGGAAAGAATGGCAGCAATACTCCTAGCCTGGGTAGAGGTTGGGAAGAGAGGGCCCCTCTGAGCAACCTGGAGTCATGCCAACTTTTGCAAAGTGATCATGAGTTAGGGCTTTTTTTTTTTTTTTTTTGGCACCTGCAGGACAAGCTCCACTGTGATGTGAGAAGTTCCTGTGAGCCTGTGACTTTTTTCAGGGCTGGGCAATGGCATATTGGCAAAGTTCTGTGTGAGTGCCTTGGGATTGAGGATACTACAGACCTGCCCTGCCTAAACGTATGGCTCTATGCCAGGGAGAGGGACCTGGGGTGAGGGGAAGCAGTGATGTGATATTACTCAGACTGGGCAGAGAAGTCCTGGGAAAGCAGGGGGATTCAGAGAGCTGTTGTTGGTGGGGCACAGGTGGAAAAGTCCCAGGGCAGCAGGAGACAGGGAGGTGTTTCTGTGGGTGAAGACCCTTATCTCAGGGGCTGTAAAGAGTAAGTGAAGTCTCCATCTGAGCATCCAGGGAGAGGGTTGCATCTTGTGTGCATTACTGGTTGACTTTTCAACTTGACAGTATCACACACTGGCAGAGGAATAAAGGGGGAGTTAAGAAATAAAAGAATTTCTTAAACTGATTAAAAATGGATTTTTCTGATTAGACTTTGTCTCATGACTTGTGATCTCTTGAGGGTGGCAATCCTGTGTGTTTTTTAAACTCTAGAACATTATTTTATCTCAGTTACTAACTTTCATAATATTCAGCGTTTGAAGGGTGGGTTGTTCTCTTTAACTAATGCTGTTTACTGTCTACAGTGTTGTGTATTTTTGCCCTTCCTCAAAAGTACTGCTATTTTCCATTTTGCTTCATGGAAGTGAACCCACGTTACCCTCTTGTGAATTGCGTAGGATTTTTGCAAGTGACAGTATAGCTGCCCTTACAGAAGATGGCTCACCCCCATTCGTTCCAACGGCGAATGAAGGCAATTGACTATCAGGGAAGATGGCTGCTGCTTTGGGCTGCCAGATATAGCAGGAAGAAAGGCTAGGGTGAGCACTGTTGGAAGGGCTGAGAAGGGAGGTCCTTGGAAGCTGGAAGGGCAGGGAAGAGAGTAGGAAACGTGGAGAGGGCGGGAAGGGGGGGGCTCGCTGGACGTAGAACTGAAGTGGGCCAGAGCTCCCAGGCAGAGGTGGGTAGAGCCCTTCCACCAGGTTTGGGGAAGCTCTAATTTTTGCTTATATATAGTTACGGGTGACTGATACCGCACTGCATGTGCAACTCAAGCCCCCTAGGCTGCTTTCCAGGCTCTTGCAAGGATAGTCCCTGAAGCAGGGGGCTTGGATTTCTGTGTTGCGGCACTATGTAGATATCAGAGTCAGGGGCTGGGGCATGGCGGGCCACGCGTTCTGCGTCTTCTGGACAGCGAACATTCGTCTCCCCGCCCCTCCCCACGCTGTATCTTGTATGTATAGTCTCCCCCTCCCCCAGCTGTGGTCACTTCATACAGCAGCTTCCTTTCCCCTTCCCGGGTCGGGATCCCCCTGAGCCGCCATCCCCAGCTTCCGAGCGGGAAGGGGCTGACGGAAGGAGGCGTGTCCCCCCCCGCGCGCGAAAACTCTGCCGGTTTCTGTTACTGAGCGCACGCGCTGTCTCGAGCCCGCCTCCTCTTTTCACGTGACCCCTCCTCTCCTCGCCCTCTCGGCTCCATATTGAATTGGAAACTGAAGGAAACGAGCCTGGTCACAAAATGGAGGTAATCGCCGCCGCGTGGAGGGAGCGGGGCTGCTGTCTAGCCAGACACGGAGGGGTAGTGAAGTCACCTCCCCGCGCGCTGCTTTCGTGCCCGGCCGGGCTCCATGCGGGTGGATCTGGGACGGGAGCATAGGCAGCTGGGTGTGTCGGGCAGGCTGGCGGCAAAACGGCCCCGTTTCCCCCCAGTTCCTCCGAAGGGTTCCCCCCTCCCCCGAGCCAGCCGCCTCGGCGCTGCGAAATAGCGCACTGACCGAGGGTGGAGGGAGGGCTGCGCCTCATGCGCCAGCCCCTCAAGCAACAGGGCTGCGGCCGCCATTTTGCCGCTCTTTGAGCACTCTACTCTCCGGGGAGGGGGGGAGATTGACACTATGGGCCCGGCCAGGAAACAGCAATGCTCATAGTATCTCCCCCGCAGGGAGGGTGGGGGTGGAGAGTGAGCCGCGGGCTCCCCAGTAAAATCCCCACCGCGCGCACCCCAGGGAGGGGCGTAATTTCCAGCAATATCCCCTCTCCCGGCATCGACAAACACTCTCCAGTCGGCACCCGAGAAAGCGGCTGTTCCAGCCTAAGCCCGGGGATGGGGAGTGATAAACAGCCCCCAACCCACAGCTGCAAAATGCCACCCTGCTGTCCCCATCCTCTCCCCGGTAGAGACAACCGCAAAATGCCATCCTTCTCACTGCACCTCCTAGGGGAGAGACTGGTATACGTGACACCTCCCCGCCTACAGAACAGGCTGGCAGTGCACCCACAACAGCACAATCCCCACTGTCCCCAGGGAGAGACAAACATCTAAAGCCAAAGTCTGTCCCAGCCACCAGAAACAATCAACATGCAGCTGCCACGAGTCTGGGAATAGACACAAAGGAAGAGTGTCTCTCACGGAATCTGATCCAAAGCCCATTGAAGTCAGTCAGACTCCCATTGACTTAAGTAGATTTTTGGATCCGGCCTACTCTGAGAATAAGATACAAAGCAAATCCTACCTATGGAAGGATCCTGTTATGCCCTGATTGTTGGAGAGATCTATTGCACAGCCGTTCCTTTCTCAATCCATTGGGGAGGGATGTGGGTATCCCTGCTCAGTAAAAACTCACAGCAAGATTCCACCACTCCGTTTCTCAGGTATCCAGGCCTGAAGCATGTAAAAGCAACTAGAAGAAAGGGAGAACCTGGCTGCCTCCATTAGTAACTGCTACTGGATAAGAGGCAGAGAGGAAACTCCAGACGGTAGCATAACAGGTCAGAATAACTTTCTGTGTAAGCAATTGTTCTAGTTGCCTTAGGGATGTTGAACAGTTTGCAAATGGTAGGGGAGCTGTCCTGCTGACGTTTAACAGTATGGATCATGATTAATATAGCTTGAAAATCCATGGTGTACCTAATCAAATATTTTTCTGCTCTTCACAAGTGGTAATGCTGCTTACATTGGGAATGGGTTGTCTGCAACAGTGTAAACCATTTACATAGTTTCATAAACAGAACTAAAACTGGGCTAGAAACAATGTTTTAAAGGAATCTTCTTCAGATACATTTGCAATATATTATCCTTGTCAGAATTGGCTTAACTACAGCTGTGTTTAAATGCAGCGCCATAACTTTCTGTGAAACACACTGTAGACATAGTACTGCCCAGTGTCATGCATGTTGGCACTTCTGCCTATTGCAAGCCTATTAGGTCTGCCTGAATCCCAGTTGATACCTCATGCATTCAACTGACCTCTAAGCCAGGGGTGGGCAAACTTTTTGGCCCGAGGGCCACGTTGGAGGTTGCAAAACTGTATGGAGGGCCGAGTTGGGAAGTCTGTGCCTCCCCAAACGGCCTGGCCCCGGCCCCTGACTTCCCTCCTCAGAACCCCTGACTCTAACTGCCCCCAGGACCCCATCCCCTATCCAACCCCCCCTGCTCCCAGTCCCATGACTGCTCTGACCCCTGTCCACACCCCTGCCCCTTGACAGGCCCCCTACATCTGTCCAACCCCCCCATCCCCATACCTTTATCCACACCCCTGCACCCTAACAGCCCCCCCCCCCCCGCCCCCCCCCGGGCCTCCCACACTTATCCAACCTCCCCCCTGTCCTCTGACTGCCCCCTGGGACCCTCCGCCCTTTATCCAACCCCCCTGACCCCCTTACTGTGCCACTCAGAACAGCATGTCTGGCAGCTGCACTGCCTGGCCAGAGCCAGACACACTGCCAGCAGGTGCATGCAACCCTGCGCCCAGAGCGCTGTCCCTGGGGTGGCATAACTGCAAGGAAGGGAGGACAGTGGGGGAGGGGCCAGGGGCTAGTCTCACTGGGCAGGAGCTCAAGGGCCGGGCAGGACAGGACGGTCCAGCCCGGATGCTGTAGTTTGCCCACCTCTGCTCTAACCAGACAGTAGTAGTTCCTCCTGGTCTCCTGTGTTCATTGTGGTACCAGATTTCAGGCAGCCTCTCCACTCCTCCTCCTAGTGCTGGCCTGCGTAGATGCTGATAGGAAAGTGAGGGGATTTAGAACCTTAAAAAGGCACAGTAGAGGTCTAAAAGTAGGAATAGATTGGGGAATCTCCCACACCTCTAACAACTCCTCCAGGCATATGCTAGAGTGCATCAAAACCTACCCATCCTCCCCTTTGGCAGCCCCTGACTGCCTCCAATTCCTGGTCTCACCATCCACCTTGTCCAGTTACCCATAATTTCCTATGTTCTTCAGAAGCAAGGAATAGACTTATATTTTCTCTAACACCTGCTCTGAGGAATCTTGAGAGAGAAATTGACTTTCACCTCTGAAATGGCATACATGGAGCTGCACAAAACTTAGCATTGAGGTAGACAGCATTTGAGGACAATAGAGAAGCTCTGATGGTACTTCATAAATGCTCCTGTAAAAGCTTTTGTTTCTAAACAGGATAGGTTGTTTTAAATCTCAGCGTTTAAACTTTGATTAAAATCTGATCAAATTAAAGTTTGGTTTAAATCTTGTCTCTTCTTAGTTTACAGAATAAAAGTTCATTCTCACTTAATGTAGAATCAGCTTTTAAAATGCATACATTAAACGTGTTGACTGTCTACCTAAAAAGCTAATAGTTCTCTTTGGTAACTTGCATATGTGATGGTCAAGCAGTTTCTTGGTTTACTAATCACATTTTTCAAATACCATTGTTGGAATAAACATAGAATTGCTCCTGATTTACTAGATTCTACATTGCTATATTTTGCTAAATGCAACATACAATATTAAAACTATTTTCCCCTTATTGGGGATTCCTGTATTAGTAACAAAATGGGATATAGGCTAATTTTAGATTATTGTTACTACTTGCCCCGTGAAGAAGTGTACATCTGACTCTTACCTAACTAGCGTCTTTGCCTTTCCCAGGATATTCTTCAGTGGCTGAAATAAAAAAAAAAGTACATTAAAATCACTGATCTATATATATCCTGTAAAAGACAATATATAAAAGCTAGGTTTAGTAAACTGACTGAATTATCACCAGGGCAGAGAGAAACTGGCCTTATGTTTTCAGCTTATACTTTACTCCCACTTTGGAATACATTTACCAGACTAATTCACCGTTGAATAGATTATACTGTAAATTTCGTCTGGTGACTAGAAAGATCTTGACTAAATCTGCGTGCAGTTGTTTCCAGCTATTCATTTAAAAGTGTAGAGGAAATTGGGGGCCTAAACTTCAGTGTTAACTGAAATAGCCAAGGAGCAGAGGGGACATGCTGCCTTTCACTTGTTAAAGGACAATAATCTAGTACAGGGGTTCTCAAACTTCATTGCACCATGACCCCCTTCTGACAACAAAAATTACTACATGACCTCTCAAGGAGGGACAGAAGCCTGAGCCTGCCCAAGCCCCACTGCCTGGGCTGGGGGAAAATGGGGGAAGCAAAGTCCAAGGGTTTTAGCCCCACGTGGGGGGCCTGTAACCTGAGCCCCACTACCCAAGGCTGAAGCCTTTGGGCTTTGGCTTCAGCTTCAGCCCTGGGCCCCATGAAATCTAATGGCATGCCTGGTGACCCCATTAAGGGTCCTGACCCACTTTGGGGTCCCGACCCACAGTTTGAGAACCACTGACCTAGCACATGAGTTCAGCCACTTTTCAATCTTAAAGATTGTCTTGTTGACTACTTCCCTTATTTGTGACTGCATGTGCCCTTGGTAACTGTAAGCAGTTGCTTACAAGACAGATATTAGAAATGTTACAGGTTTTTAGCTTTAATTAAACTTGCAACGGGAAACAAACGATGAGGCAATACCATGTGACCAGTTGTACTCTACATACAGATCACTAGTAGTCAGCTGTCCACAATTTTGGACTTTCTGAACTAGCAGAAACCCACAGTAGCATTAGAGGATTCTTGCATTAATGTCTAGAGTAAAGCATTAGAGCAATATTTGCTGTTATGGTGATGGTTTTTCCCGTATTATAGTGCTCCAGTCTTGTAGGCTACTTGCTCAGTGAGTAGAACACAAGGGAAACCTACCCAATAAAGTAGGGAAATAATCCTGTTAATAAACAATATTTGTTAAACATTGGAGATGTTAAAGCAGTGGCAGGCAACCTGCAGCTGGACAGCAGTTTACCCTGATGGGCTGCAGGTTGCCCACCACTCCTTTAAAGGATATCAGAAACAGAATCTAAGACCAGAAATGAAATTTTATGTAGTAAGATGAATATCATATGTTGACTATGATAGCTATACAACAGCAGTCAGATTTCATGGTGTTTTATAAATCAACTGAAACATTTTTTTCAGACCTCACTTCCCCAACTAGCAATTAGAGTAACTATCTATCTTAAAAATAACCTAAAGGTTAAACACAAAAAACAAATCCTGTTGCATCACTCTTCCTCTAAGCTTCCATCTTCTGTCTCATAATGTGTTCTTCTATTATTTTTTAATAGAGCTTTACCCCACTGCCATACCCTGCCCCTCTTAGTAAAGCCACTTGTTTGTTCCAGCCCATGGAAAGGCTTCTTCTTTAGGTATGGGGAAGAAAAAGACCCACAGAGGTAAATACTGACTCATGCTGCTTGTTTCCTAGGTTAAAAGGAGCAACTGAGTTAGTGCATCCTTCGAAAATGTCTGGGATCAAAGAGGAGAGAGATATTGAAGACTACAAGAGGAAAGGAAGAAGATCTTCACAAGTAAAGTGTTTCCTTTATTTCTTAGGTTCATTCTGGTTCTCCTGTACAGGTAGATGAAAGAGTCTTGTCTGTCCGTCTGAATGTTTCAATGCCAGTTATGTAACGACACTTCACCATTCATGCCTGTTCGGCTCTATTAACTTGTTTAGACACTCCCATCCCTTGCATTACAAATACCGAAACAAAACAGGGTCCAAGCAACAAACTTGTTTGCTAAAATGTTATGTATAGTTTATTACTTCTCAGAGTCTATCCTGTAGAATGAGATAAAATCTGTACTTTTATTCTGTTACTATAACAATTTATCTTACAAATGTCCTCAAAGTTGCTAATTTTCACTATTGATTGAGATGTTTTCTGCTTTACTGCTTATGGTTTCAGGAGCATCAGCAGTAAATTAATGAATTCTTGATCTTATTCAGAATTCCTTCCATTGCTCTCAATCAGAGGGAAGACAAGCTATCTGTAACTAAAATGAACAATTCCTTACAACCTCTGAGAATGGAAGTGACTATACCTTGTAAAAGTGACAACTTCCCTATCCAGGTCCCTTGGCATTTTTAGTCCTCAGACTTAGTTTTTGTAACCTTTTCTTATAGGTCAGGTTTTCTAAACCTTTTATCACTTCTGTTCCTCTCCTTTGGACTTGCTCCAATTTACCTGCATCTTTCCTAAAATGTGGCACCCAGAACTGGATCCAGTACTCCAGCTGAAGCCTCACCAATGCCAAGTAGAGTTGAAATATTACTTTGTGTCTTATGTACAACACTCCTGTTAATACACCCAAGAATATTAGCCCTTTTAAACTTCTTCATATTGTCTCATTCAAATTGATCTATTATACCCCCACAGATCCTTTTCAGCAGTACTACCCTCTTGCCATTTCTTCCCCATTTTGTAGTTGTGCATAAGGCTATCTTGTATCAAAAATGGTCCTTAAACCTTTTAAAAACAATACCATAACTATTGCATTCTATCCAAAGATGCAAAAAAGTAACATCAATTGCTCAGTCTCTGAACTCACAAGCAAAAAACGAGTTTAATGGTCATTTTAGGGCTGCAGATTTCATGGTGGTGAAAATGTTATGGATGTGGTTTCTCTGACTTCCACACAGGAAGGCTTTAGGTGGGTTGGCCTGCCAGCCTGGTGAAGAGGGGAGGCCCCCGAGGATGGGGCATGTCAGGGCAAGTCCACCCCACATTCGTCCTTCAGTGGTGGCTCCTATGGGTTTGGGCCTGGTTCTCCATTCAGGGCTTTGCAACATGGGCACAGGGTCACAGTACCACCATAACTGTGAAGTGACCAGGTCAAACCTGAGTGCTGATGCGATTCCAAGCAATAGATTGCAATATCCAGAGCAGGGAGCCAGGCTAAGTCCTACAGGATGTAGGAACTGCTATTGGGATGAATGTAAGGCAGGCTTGCTTTTCAGCCTCCATCCCCTTCCTCATTGGGCCAAGATTAGAGTTGCTATGCAGAGGATGATGATTCTGTTGTGGATGTCGGTGCCCCCTCAGCAGGGCGAGGAGAAGAACATGACAGAGGAAAGGCCGGAGATGCTGGCCTATAATTTTGAAAAGATACTATGTTAAAGTATTGTATAAAAATCAGAACGTGCAGCTTTTACTAAATTTACCATGAATGGGCTGATTTTCTTGATTAAAAATACCATAACAAATCTGCAGCCAGTTTTACAGAGGACAGGTCTCTCCACCAGACACTGTCACTGTCAGTCTTATTTTTGGTCTCTGGAAATACTTAGGGATTGAATAGGCTTGGAGATTGAGCTGCGGTATTTTATTCTTAGCTAGGGTTGGTCCCTGCAGATCAGTTGGTATATGCTGTCAGTGTCAACACAAGCTTCTCCACCGGGTTCTGACCTGCGTGTCTTTTTTTTTTTTTTTTTTTTTCCTCTTGTTGATAAAGGATATTGATATCTGGGGCTGTGAAAACAGCACCTGTAAGTAATCTGGGAAAACTCTAAAATCTAAAAGCATTCCTCGGAAACTGTTGTGCTCTAAATATGAAACAAGTGAACTGGTGTTGGAGCTGCAATAGCAAATTAAGTTTTGGGAAGCATTTAAGTGCTTTTTAGTCTCCAGTGGCAACTTTCAGTGTCTCCAGACAAAGCGTAGGATTGTCATGGAGTGCTGTGCGGGCTTGCGGGGCGGCGGTTTCCACATGTAGGTGGAAATGCTAGGATCTGGGGGTGCCTGTACAAAGGAAAGACAGACTTAAGGAAGCGGCGCGTTCGCACCCGGCCATGTCTTGTATTTCGCCCCTCCCTCATGCGCTCCTGTTGTGTCTGCTTAATACAACGAGCCAGGGGGCTCCAGACAGAAAATGTTGGTCTCGCATACAGGGCCGGAGACGCTGCTCCCACAGGAGAAAGAGCAACAGGCTCTCTTCCTCCTCCCCTTGCCAGTAAGCGGCATCTTGGTGCGCGCGCTGTTTTTAGCCCGCCTTCCTCCTATCACGTGATCCCGCTTTCCTCTCTGCTCCATATTGAGGCGAGGGTGAACGCGGCGACTCGTGTCCGGTCACAAAATGGAGGTAACCGCCGCCGCGTTAGAGCTGCGCCGAAGGAGCGTGGCAGCTGGCCTAGACTGCAGGGAGGGCGAGGGAGGCGCTGGCGGCGGAGCGTGCTCCCTGGGGCGGGTCGGAGCAGAGTCTGGCCGCTCCCGTTCCGGAATGCGCCCCCTGAATAGGCGTCTCGGCGCCGCGAAATGGCGCGCAGTGTGGTCTCAGGGGAGGCTACTCTTCCTCTGTGCAAGGAGCTGCGAGCGCCTGTGCTGTGTTTCCTCTCCATTGCAACCGTCTGCTCGTGGGGGGCGAGGGAGAACAGGCTGAACGTAGCTGACAGGAGTATAATATTCAGCATAATTCTCAGTCTTGGAGACTAGCACCACAGTCCATCCCACACACGCATGCGGGACAATCCTGATCCCATCTCCAGGAAACTAACCTCCAGAAAACCCCAGCCATCTGTGCCCAGAGAGAATGAAATTCTTTAACAAAGTAGCACTGTTTCCCAAGTGACAAACTCCCAGGAAAAAAACATCTTCCTGGAGAGCTTTCAAATAGAAACAGCCCCCTTTCAGAACTCTCTTGCGTAAAAAAAGAGAGCATCACCAGAAGGAGAGTGCAATACCCAGCAAAAGATTTCCTGCCTCAAGGAGAAACTAATACACCAAGATCTGTTCCTTCTTGCCAATGAGAATACAATACATAAGAAATCTCAAGGAAAGACTGCAGTTCGTGCAGGAACCAGGGGGAGAAAATGACACAGCAGAATTTCCCTTCCACCAGGAATGACTCTTTTCAGTTGTTCTCCAGTCAAATTTCTGGAGCATAGATAAGACCTGATTTTTCTCTTTATTTGTATATTTCTGTTAAAATGGCAAGCCTGATACATGTTGAACAACAGAAGGGATCAGGTCTACTTTTTCTTTTTGTAGGTCTCTTTTAACAAAAGAACCCAGCTCAGTTCCTCTGTTGGCAGGTGAACTGCCAAACAAAATACATGTTGAGGGAGTTTTTCTTCACACTTCTTTTGCTCCAATACTGTGAGCAGGCAAGTTTGAAGTATTCAAGACCTTTACTTATTATTTCTGTAAATTCAGTGCCTGCTAAGACTAAAAACAGGCACAGCAGGGAAAGGAGTGTGTGTACATATACAATCAAAAACAAAGCTGGCTAATGTAAAAAACATGTAGGTTCAATACTGACTCTTCAGCATATGTCATGTAAAATTATGAATGCTGCTGATTACATTATATTGCAGTTACTATCAAGCAATAGTTACACCATGACTAAACTTGAACCTTTACAATTTTTAAATACAAATGTAACTAAAGTATTTGGAGTAAAGGTACTCAAATATTTTCAGTCTGGACCATTTAAAGTATTTCATGAACCATGTCTCCCACTTGCAGTCACATGACCCCTGAAACCCACCCACCCCCCTCTACTTAACCATTACATAGTATTTTTATGGCAACTTTAGTTGTTTAAAATATAAAACTAATTCTGGGGGAAGGGAGGGGATGCTTTTAGCTATCTATAGAGTTTTCTCATCTGAAAATGAGCCAGCTTTTCATGAACCACCAGCCATTGGTCTTTGCACTATAGTCTGGAACCCACTTAACTGAGTATTTCCCAGAATTGGTACAAAATTCAGTCTTAAGCCTTTGTTTGCTAAGCACTCTTGAATAAATAACTTATAAATATGTTGTCCTTCAAGACAGCTAGATTGCATTCACTCAAAGGGAAATACATTATTTTATTTTATTTTTTCTGAAAGGCCAAATGACCTTCCCTAACCTGAGAGCAGGACTGGAATGCTCCACTTGCAGATTGGAGTGGCAGATCACATCTGTCTGAGGCCAGGGTTACTTGATCCATACAAAGAACAAGAGTACTTGTGGCACCTTAGAGACTAACAAATTTATTTCAGCATGAGCTTTTGTGAGCTATAGATCCATATAGTTGTATGTAGGATCAGCCATCCTTCAGCTTGCCCTGTGTCTGCAAGCTAATGTGGAACTGATGCAGTGGTCCCTCATGCACATCCCCACTATAGGGCTTTAATTGTGCACAGGGCCTTGTCCAGCACTCCACTATGGAGTGTTTCCTATTTTGTGACTATGCTTTCATAAACATTAAAATAGTCTTCTGCTTTTCCCACATGAGCTGTTGTATGAGTTGCCCAGTAGGCTTAAAGAGATGTAATCAACTTGAAAAACACTCTTTAATTTTTAACCTGCTGTGTAATTTAGTAAAACCTGTGGTTATAATATTTGGTAAGTTTGCCAAAAAAAAAAAAAAAGTTGTACATTGTCAGCACTTTGTCAGTTATCTCCATTGCTTAAATCGCTTGAAACTGATAGGAAGGAGAAAACCCCTTATGTCTTTAAACTTAATCAAAATTCAAAACGTATTAAAGCAGTGGTTCTCAAACTTTTGTACTGGTGACCCCTTTCACACAGCAAGCCTCTGAGTGTGACTCTCCCTTAAATAAAAGTGTGTTTAATTTATAACACTACTTTAAATGCTGGAGGCAAAGCGGTGGAGACTGACAGCTCACGAACCCACCCCCCCATGTAATTACCTCATGACTCCCTGAGGGGTCCCAATCCCCAGTTTGAGAACTTCTGGGTTAAAGAATGCCCTGAGAAGCTGCACTCTGGAAAACTAAACTGTGCATTTAATTTTAATAGCGCACATTTAAAATTCAGCTCAACTAAACTAGAAACAAGCTTTTCCTTACTTTTGCTTTCTAATACAGTAGTTGTTCCTTCAGCTTTAACCTTGTTTCATGGGCCCAGCTCAAGAAAGCATTTTGGGGCCAATTTTTCACACCACTGTTAGACTTAGCGTTTCAAGATACTTGACAATGTGGCCTTTTAGAAATGTTTGTGGAACGAAGACCTAAAGTAAGTTTACACTTAATTCAAATTTCCAAAAATGTCTTAAATTTGATCTAGAAAAATAAGTCCTAGAAACATGTTCTAACATTACCTAAATGTTCTTTAAAAATACTTGTAATTGCTTCACTAATTTGTATAAGATTCACATTTTAAGAGCTGTCTTCACATGTCCATGCAGTTTTTTGCAGCAGTTTAACTAAATCTGTTCTTAAAATAACACCTTCAGGTAAAGCAGTTCAACTCTGCCATATAGACAAGACCTTGTTTTACTCTTGGATAAGATGTGGGGCTACAGTGCTTTTTGTTATACACTTCTACCCCGATACAACACTGTTCTCAGGAGCCAAAAAAAATCTTACTGCGTTATAGGTGAAACCGTGTTATATCGAACTTGCTTTGATCTGCCGAGTGCACCATCCCCCCCCCCCCCCCCCCCCCCCCCCCCCCCCCCCGAGCTCTGCTTTACTGTTATATCCAAATTCATGTTATATCGGGGTAGAGGTGTACTTTCAGCCTAACATAGCTAATGGCTGTTGGTGGATGGAATTGTTGCTGTCTAGTCAGGCTGGCAAAAGAGACAATTGAATCTTCCTGTAAGAAAGCTTTTACAACTTTGTTTGCCTCTGTACAGGGGCCGAGATGCTCAAAAAGTGACTGGTTTTTTGGGTATGTGTGTTTGGGTTTTTTTTAAATCTTAGTTTTTGGTTGTTTATCTTGAAAGATCCCATTGTCTGAAAATTGGACCCCTTTATAGTGTGGACTCCCAAGTCATTGGTCACTTAAATCTAGCAAAACAGCATGTTCTCAGACCACTGAGACTCTGGTCTTCAGTTCCTTGACAGTGCCTTTTGGCTTGATGTCTTGTTTTATTTTTAACCCTGTAGAAGTTATTTGCCAGTATATAGTAGTGGCTCACTTATAATGAAATCCATAGGATATAGTTTCTGAGACTGTTTGATACTCTTGTATCTAGCTACCGGTAGGACCAAACTTGTAATACTAAAATTCAAAACAAAGTTCTAGCCTGCTACACAAAACCACACATCTCTAAAGAAGCTAACCAGTGGAATTACTTACACCTATTCTTTGCCAAATGTTAAATTGTTGTGAACAGAAAGCTTTTTATTTAAAAATGTTATGAAAAAAACTCAATTGTTAGTAATGCTACCAGACTTGTTAACTTTACAGGACACAAGTGTTTGGTGTAGCTTGCTGAGAAGATGTCTTGTTTTTGCAGGGCCATGACCCAAAGGAGCCAGAACAGTTGAGAAAACTGTTCATTGGAGGCCTGAGCTTTGAAACAACAGATGATAGCTTAAGAGAACATTTTGAAAAATGGGGCACGCTCACAGACTGTGTGGTAAGTTGTCATAATTCAAAAAATGTTTCTGAAACAATGTAAATATCTAAATGTAGTAAGATGATACCATGTCTCTTATGCTCTTGTAGGTGATGAGAGACCCACAAACAAAACGTTCCAGAGGCTTTGGCTTTGTGACTTACTCTTGTGTGGAAGAGGTAGATGCTGCAATGAGTGCTCGACCACATAAGGTTGATGGGCGTGTGGTCGAGCCCAAGAGAGCAGTTTCTAGAGAAGTAAGTCATAACTTAATTTGTACTGAGTATATATTTCTCATGACTTCTTAAGTACTAAATATAATTTCTGGCCTTCTAGGATTCTGTAAAGCCTGGAGCACACTTAACAGTAAAGAAAATATTTGTTGGTGGAATTAAAGAAGATACAGAAGAGTATAATTTAAGAGACTACTTTGAAAAATATGGCAAGATTGAAACCATAGAAGTCATGGAAGACAGGCAGAGTGGAAAGAAAAGAGGATTTGCTTTTGTAACTTTTGATGATCATGATACAGTTGATAAAATTGTTGGTATGTGACTTATAGAATGTGAAATTACTTGAAATAGTGTAACTGATTTTACACAGACCTGAACAATGCATGGAATGTGTTATTAGTAAGCAAATACTTGACTGAAAGCATGCTACAAGAAATATATTGCATGAGCTAAGATAAAGTGTAATCTTTGCTTTTAACCTGTGCGTATGTTTTTACTAAAGCTTTGTGTAGCTCATGTTCTGGTGGACAGTGAAAACGAGAAACTATTTCAAAATTGTTTATTTTCTAGTTCAAAAATATCATACTATAAATGGACATAATTGTGAAGTGAAAAAAGCACTTTCCAAGCAAGAGATGCAGACTGCTAGCTCACAGAGAGGTGAGTTTGGGGTGGTGCATAATTGGATATTTTTACATAGATTAGTTTGCATTTCATTTAATGTATGTAAAATGTCTTGTAGGTCGCGGGGGTGGCTCAGGCAACTTCATGGGTCGTGGAAGTTTTGGAGGAGGAGGAGGTGGTGGTGGTGGTGGTGGAAATTTCAGCCGAGGAGGAAGCTTTGGTGGCAGAGGTATATGATTGAAACTCTTTTTCATATTTCATCAGAATGAGACGTTGGCTCAGCCAGACTTGTATTTGTTCATGAAAACCTTTTTTTTTTTTTTTTCGGTCCAGGAGGCTATGGTGGCGGCAGCGGTGGTGGTGGGAGAAGTGGAAGCTTTGGGAGTGGCGATGGATATAATGGATTTGGCGATGGTAAGCATATCCTAATACCACTTGATCAGAACTGGTTTTGGACTTGGAAAGTGAGGTTATGTTGGCAGTGATTGTTTACTTTGTTATTGTGCAACATGAGTTGAATGA
Organism: Chelonoidis abingdonii; assembly: GCF_003597395.2. NCBI lineage: Eukaryota > Metazoa > Chordata > Testudines > Testudinidae > Chelonoidis > Chelonoidis abingdonii. The sequence goes on along the minus strand of NC_133778.1, from coordinate 36,686,549 downwards.
CGTCCTTTGATATTTTTTTCCAGTGCAATTACATCTTCCCTAAAGATGAGCAAGTTGGTTAAAATGAAACTGATCCAAGTGTAAACTGAGCCTTAAACGCGTCTACATTTAAGTAAATGATAGTCAAATATTCATTGAATGAAAACAGTTAAATGAAAGCTAACTTTTTCCAGTCCCTGTGCCTGCTATTGGTTGAAACATCAAGGGTCTGATCCGACAAGATTACATGAAAGTTGACTCGATTACATGAAAGTTGACTCGAAAGGTTCATATGTAAAAGATTTCATAAACTTGTAATCTTAGCAGACTTGGGTTTGGATAGGCATCCAGACCCGTGGCTGGACAGAACGTCTGGAAGTTGCCCATCAGCGAGATGTGTAAGTGGCACTTCTGCCTCTGAAAACAATAGAGGAAATAGAACAGTAGACTATTTTAGACCTGATCTTCCAAACACATGTAAAGTAGTCACATTGAGTTCACTGGTCTACTCTTTTGTGTGTAAAATTACTTCCCAAAGAAATATTTGCAGGATTTGTCCCTTGCACGGTATGTTGATTTGAACCTTTTTCAGTATGCCTCATATATAAGCAAGAAGACCTGGCAGTGATCCAAATATAATTAAAGCTACTTATTGCTTTTAGTACCGACATATAGACTAATGTGTTGTGACTTACCTAGCTATTAATTTATCAAAGAATATTCTTGTCGCTGAAGCAAATTTTAGCACTTCAGTTGCAGCATACTTACTCTTTCTACTTAAATCTGTATCCAGTTTTTTTTGGTACACTGACTAATCTTTCTTTTTTAGGTGGGAACTATGGAGGTGGCCCTGGTTACAGTAGTAGAGGGGGTTATGGTGGTGGTGGAGGAGGACCAGGATACGGAAACCCAGGTGGTGGATATGGTGGCGGCGGTGGTGGTGGTGGAGGAGGAGGTGGATACGATGGTTACAACGAAGGAGGAAATTTTGGTGGCGGTAAGCAGATCTTTAAAATATAGCCTATAGCTCACAAATCTAAACTATATAGAACCTAAAATTATGGGATATAGTAATGATTCTAGAAATGACAGAGGTTAGGGTTTTAATCAACATAAGGGTATTACAGTGGGGGTAAGCGAACTTTCCTTATGTTTATACTTAATTGTACAGTCTTCCATTGCTCAGGAATTTTATATAAAGAGCAATGACCATAATTTTTGGGGTGCAGGGGGGGAGTAGCAGATAGAAGAGAGACTTTCTTCTGATGTCTTGAGCGAGGAGGAGTAGAGAATTCCCAGGACTATGCTCAACTTAATATATCAAAATTCTGTATAACATGGCATGAAGGTATTTAGTTTAATCTTTCATAACCTCCACTACTACTATTTTGGCCAGAAAGTTAAGATATGAAACTTTCCTTCCTCTATTCTGTGACCTCAGCAAGGTTTGAACATCAAAGTCTGTATAAGACATTTAAATACTAACACTAAGTATTTCAGTTTGTTGCATTTTCTTTCATTAGAAAATGGATGCAAAATTACTAATTACACTGCAAAAGTCAGGAAATTAGTCACTACCACTGTCTTGATATGTAAGCTGTATTTGACAATTAAGTTTACTATATTGGTGGTTTGAGGCTAAGTATGAAAGGGATTACATATAGGTTAACTATTAGCAAAAGGTTGCTTTCCTAACAAGACCCTGAGTGTTATAAATGGGTAAAGAAGAGAGGGGTATCTTTGGTGATATTTCAACTTTTCAGTGTCTATACATGCAGCTTTCAATGAGGACACTCAGTGTTTTTGGTTTTATAATAATGTATTGGAATAAAGAGCAGATCTACACTACATGTTCTTGCTAGTATAGCTGTATTGGTCAGGAGGGTGATCCCTGATCAACATAGCTGTGCTGGTAAAAATCCTTACTGTAGGATGCAGGTACACTGGCAAAACTGTGCTTTTTGCCAAATGTAGTGTACATTCCTTGGTGTCTGGAATAAGATATGCCAGCAAAAACAGTTGTGAAGCTGAACTCATACTAGGAGCACTCTGCCATTGTAATATACCCCTATAGCTATACCCACAAAGCCCAGCTAGGGCTTGTCTATGGGGGTTGAGTTGCAGTATGCGCTAAACCATTGTACTGTAAAATACCTTGTGTAGACCCTGCTAGCACTAGCAAAAAGCTACCTAGTTCACATTAATGTACTCTGTAGCCTGCCCTGGGGGCTGCGTAGACCTGGCCAAAGGATGAGTGCTTTGAAAGGTAAGGAAGGCCCTGTCAACATAACCAAAATGTCTTTCCGCTAAGTTCAGTACAAATTTAGCTAAACATGGTGATTAGTTCAGCCACTCCTACACTGACTTAAGAGCTCCACAAGGGCATTGCAGTACTTAAACCAGCTAAGTTAAAGAAACAAATTAGTTAAATCAGTGCACTTCATATATATAGAGAGAGAGAGAGAGACCTGGCCAAAGGCCCCAGTTAAGCACATTCTTAACCATTAATGGCTTGATTAGCCCTGTACTTAACTGGCCGTTTTGAATATAGAATGAGGAGTGGGGCCTGAATTGGTAGAGTTTGTTTTTCCTGTAGTGGGGGAGGGGGAGGAGAGATGCTCTCTTCAGTTTTCCTCTAACTTCTCTTCCTAGACTGGTTGGTAGCTAGTTAGTGGCTATCAAGGACTTGAAAGGGGTTCATCTTGTTTAACTGTTATCTCTAACTGTAGAACCTTCATCTAGCTATGCTTTTCAGCAACTAATAAAGCAGTATTTGTGGGTTCGTACTATTAGTTTTGCCTTAAAGAGATACTGAATTACAGGTGGAAAGCTGTTAATTTTGGGTAATTATGGTTAGGGTACCTTAGTAGAAAAACTGACATTCTGTCTTAATGGAGGTAGAAATAGGAGTGACATAATGGTGCGGATGCTTGGTCAAAGACAAGGTAGTACATGTTCTCTTCCCCAAGATGGCATTGAAAGTTGGACTGGCATGGGTTAGCATGAGGCTGTGGCAAGCCGTATGACCAGAATTTTGTAAGATTTGATTATAGACACTAACTTGTCCACATTGCTCTCTCCCTCATAAGAAAGTTTGACCCATTTCTTTCTCTCCCCCCCCCCCCCCCAATCAGAAGTGATATTTCATGTTTTTTTTCTTTTTTGGGTGAAGAGAGAACTTCTATGTTGAAGGCTACATTAACTATCAGTTTTGAGTTTGCCTTTCACTTTTGTGGCTTAACTATACAACCTGAGGCCAATCGGTGGGGTTCTTCAGGTTTTTGTGTTTGAAGCTGTTTTTGGTAAATTTGGGATGATTAAAAATAAATAAAATTTGTTTCAGGTAACTATGGTGGCAGTGGAAACTATAACGATTTTGGCAATTATAGTGGGCAACAGCAGTCAAACTATGGACCCATGAAAGGAGGTGGCAGTTTTGGTGGCAGAAGCTCAGGCAGTCCCTATGGTGGTAAATATAACTTTTTTTTTTTTTTTTTTTTTAGTCTGCAGTCGTGTTAGTCATGCAGCCTTCCTTAGTTTGAGACATTGGCAGATGATTAAAATCTCTGATTAAACTACTCTACATGTGCAAATTGCTCATAACTGGCAAATCAAAACCAACTTTTCACTGAAACACTCCAAAACACTTCTCAAGAACTGTAAAAGCAGCAAAGAATCCTGTGGCACCTTATAGACTAGCAGACGTTTTGGAGCATGAGCTTTCGTGGGTGAATACCCACTTCGTCAGATGCATGTAGTGGAAATTTCCAAGGGCAGGTCTATATATGCAAGCAAGCTAGAGATAATGAGGTTAGTTCAATCAGGGAGAATGAGGTTGTATGTTTTTTTTTTTTTTTTTGTGTTTTTTTTTTTTTTTTTTTTATTTTTTTTTTT
>NC_133778.1:36590029-36682552 GCF_003597395.2 Chelonoidis abingdonii | reverse complement strand
GGGTTTTTTTTTTTTGTTGTTTTTTTTTTTTTTTTTTTTTTTTTTTTTTTTTTTTTCCATTACATCAGGTATATTGCCCTGTAAATTGTGGTAGTGGTACCAGGAATAAAAAACAATTAAGGAATTTTTAACTTTTCAATATTTGTGTAGTTCAGTTTTTCCACATTAAGTTCAGACTTTAACAAAAATAAAGAAATGTAGTTAGGGTGTTTCTTGTTACTGGAGAAGATTGATGCATTTCTCAATTACCATTTTGTGTTAACTTTAACTGTAGAAACACCTGCTGATTTGTAGTCTTAAGAGGTATAGTCTCAATACATATATGTAACTCCCCATTGACATGAGTTATATATATGCAAATAGAGAGAACATATGTTGCATTATAGTTTTGTATTATTAGGATTGAGTTATTTAAAGTAGTGTTTGTGAATGATAGAATTAAGCTTACTTTCAAATGAAAATTTCAAATTACTTTTTGGCTTGTGCATATTTTTTAATTTGTAGTTCTGTATTACTTAGTGCTGGCTCTGCAAGAAAATAAGGCATGGTAAATATTTTAACAAGACTCTTTAGCTACATTAAAACTGCCTCCAGTCTCATTTTGAGATATGTAGGAGACACCTGCAGTCTCTTGTTCAAGTTCTGGGTGAAAAGGAGATGGACTTGCGTTTACCTTTTTTCAAATTCTTGTAAAGCTCAAAAGGGTGAAACTCAAGTGCCTATTACCTTAGGGTATGAAGTTAGATATTTTTTGGATGAAATTGTGCTTTGAAGAGAGCAGCCATGATGTCTTTCTCTTGAACTAACTATTTCATTTGAATGTGCTGTTGTAGTGAGAGAATAGGTATATGTTGTAAAACAATTTAATGGCTATATGCTTCCTTGTACACACCCTAGGCATTTTTTCTGGACACATCCTTCTGACTTGGAACAAAGAGTAGCACAGGTATAATCCCTGACAGTCTCAGGTAATTCATTAAAAAGCCTCATGATGATGGGCAAACTGTCATAGTTCAAGTATTTTACTTCTGAAGATATGGGTTCAAGTAAGGGATTTAGAGTTTTTTAAAAATAAACTTGGTCATATTTTAGTGGCAGGAAGTCTTTTTAGTTCCATTGTTTGGGTTAGATTTGATACCAGTGTCAGTTTGCTTAAGAGACGCCCATAATCAATTCAGATATGATACACTGGATGATGGTGTATCAAAGTGGAATACAAGCAGAGTAACTGGGTAGGTGACAGTAATGCTGAAATGGATCTGGGGGTTATAGTGGATCACAAATGAGTCAATAATGATGCATTTGCAAAAAGGGCTAATATTCTGGGGTGTATTAACAGGCGTGTCTCCATGTAGGACATTGGGGCGGGGAGATGGTGTTAATTGTCCCTCTTTGCTTGGCACTGGTAAGCTTCAGCTAGAGCATTTTGTCTAGCTCTGGGTACCCCACTTCAAGAAAGATGTGAATAAATTGGAGAGTTAAGAGGAGAGCAACAAATAAAAGGCTTAGAAAACCTGACATCAGGAAAGGCTAAAAAAACTGGGCATGTTTAGTCTTGGGAAAAGAACATGGAGGGGGGGACCTAATAAGTCTTCAGCAATGTTAAGGGTTTTTACAAAAAGGATGGTAATCAATTGTTTTAAATACCTACTGAAGGTAGGACAAGCGGTAATGGGCTTAATCTGCAGCAAGGGAGATTTAGGTTCGATATTAGGAAATCCTGTTTAACAATAGTTGAGTTCTGGAATAGGTTTCCAAAAGAGGCTCTGGAAAATCCTTTTAAGAAAGAGGTTGGTCAAAAACCTATCAAGGTTTACTTGGTCCTACCTCAGCACAGGGGGATGAAGTTGATGACCCCTTTCCTCTCAACTTGATTTGATTTTTCTCTCAACTCTTGCCAGAGCAGTGCTTTCTGTCATACAGGCCCAGAAGAGTAGGGATACAGTCAGTAGAAGAAAAACCCCAGACATTTGACAGTATGTGATGCTCAAATTGCTCTCACCTGTTTCACCTCTGAGTCAATGTGCAGTATAAGGTAAATGCAATTCCAGCAGAGGAATCCATCTTCAAAGATGTTATGAAATGGCTTAAGTTACGAACAGTCAAACTACAATAAGTTACTATTTAAGAGGCTGTAGAAGAAATAAAAATCAATAAAATCATTAAGCAGTGTTGCAAAACATTGTTATGGGAGTGTCTTCAAATTTCAGAATACTAAAGAAACAAGGAACACTGTCAAGGTTGGTAGGCACTAAACTGGATTTTTTTTCTCATCTGCTCAGGTTTTTCTTGTGGGAATGTTCTAAAATGATTTTTTTATCTCTAGTTTTAAAAAACCCCAATAGTCCAGTATCTGCATGAATCCAGACTATAGTAGAATGGCATGCATTGAGATGGGAGTTGAAAAAGTAGCACTTAAATGAGATACTTAAATTGAGCTCCTTGGAGGTGTAGAGAACGGCCAAACTTTAAAAGGTACATCAAATCTGGCATCTGATCTGGATACTTGCAAAATTGTGGATGAGTTCTGCAGTCACACAACATTTAGATCACTCCTTGACTTGCATGTGCAAATGCTTGCTAACAAGGAGTTGGGTAAACCTGGATCTGCATCTGATTGTAGGGAAAGAATTAGGATGGGTTGAGGTAAAGTCTTGACAGTGTTCTTTTTAACAAGGCCTCTGTAGCTGCCCTGTAACACTTATATTAGTTTCAAGACTTGTTTGCAACTTGAAACAGTTGAAGTCTGCAAGTGACTTGTTCCTGAGTGGGTGGGGTAGCTTAGTTGTGGTATGCAATATGGAAAAGTGTAAGCTGTGAGACAGTGATTAACCAGCTTTAAGAACCTAGGATGTACTTCTTAGCAAAGTATGGATCAAAGGACTCATAAGACAGGACTTCAGCAGCCTATTGAGTATGGACAAGTCAGCATAATTAAAGAATGACAAGGCAGCAGCAGCAACTGCAGCTTCAACTTCCAGAGAAGTGAAGGCATAAGATACTGTGCTGATAGTGAGCAGCTTTCCAAAGGCTAGTTAAATCTGCTGAAATATCGAAGAAAGTCTAGCAAGAGTTCTTCACCTTTTGGAACCTCCTTGAGTGATAGCCACTTGAGTTGACACAAAATCAATAGGTCTAGCATTTAGACCTGAAAGGAAGGGCAATGAGATAGGTAAGGTTTGCCTTTAAAAATTTTTCATGAATTAGAATAGTAGTGGTTTTTTAAACAAGGTAAGAGTAATTTATTTACATTGCAGGTTGAATGAGAAGCTGCAACTTGACAAAATGAGAAATGTCTTGCATATCTCTTCAGTTCAAAGGTTTCTGACTAGGTAAGACTTGTCCTGTACAACAAGCATCTGATCATGACCCTTTAACTCACTCCCTTCTAGATTTTTTTTTTCCCCCCTCTCCTTTTTATTAACTTGTATTGAGCTTTTTCCTAGATAGGAGAAAAGTGCATTAGCAAATCACAGCATTTGCTGCTCAGAATTAGATATTTTTTGTGGGTGTGAAAGCAGTTCTATATAATTCATTTCTCAACTGTTTGTATCTTGCAATAATATGTGGATCCGTGATTGAGCAGTGGACTATAGTCTCCCCACTGTTAAGAGAGCTTCTAAACAACCTTTTGACCACCATTCAAAATAGTCTTTAACATGGTGACTGTAGAGTATTGCAGATGAAAGCATTCCTCCTATTAACGAGAACAATGATCTATTCCTTTGCAAAAGTCTAGGCTCTCTAATGGCATTAGTAATTGGCAAAGGAAATGACACATCAGGATATGTAGGTCCAGTCTAATTTTTCTTGTCCTGGCAGTTTTTCCTTAGAATGTCCTATAACAAATAGGGATCACTTAAAGTGGATTTTAGCTCAAAACAATGCTTTAATTTATGTGGAGACAGAACAATAACTTGTTCTATTTTGCACACAAGTCCTTGACTGTCTTGGATGTTTGCTGTTTTTCTGTGTTCCTCTCTCTAGGCCTGAAGTTGTCATGCTGGGGATTATTTCCATTGTAGCCCTTTTTTACACTGGAGTCTAGTACCTGTTTTAAATAAAACCTCAGTCAGATAAAATAAGAACTAGTAGATATTTTACTTGGAACTATTATTGTTCACTGAAAGTAGTCTTCAAGTACAACTCAGCCAGTATTGTCTGCTTAAATTGCACTAAAATGAAAAATTCAAATGAACATATTTCACTTAAACAGTTTCAGCTGTTAAGTGTTAATATATGGATTTTGATTAATGCTAGAATCCCACCAGTTGAGTCCTGTCAACACCTAAAAATCCAGCCTTTGAAAACTGGTGTGAATCATTCTTAATTTTTTTTAGTTTTCATTGTCTCATTTGATAAGTCTGATTAGAGATTTTTCTACAGAGTTATTTTAGATGGCATGTTTATAAACACCATGAAAATCTCACTTAGTGCATTTTTACAAATTAAATGAATGACAGTTATTTCCCCCCACTCTAGGTTGAGCCAAGGTTGAAAAGGTAGTTTTGTACTAAGGCAGAAGGTTCTCAATATCATTCATAGTTAGAGTACTAGATACCCTTGTTGCATTTGGTGACTATCATGCTTTCTTAGCCGGAGATTGAAAATTGCTTGTGCCTGCCTGCTGTAACCTTCCCAACCCTGGCTAAGAGGAACCTCTTCTGAATGCACATCATCAACAAAGAGTCACTTTCTAGATTAGATCATTGATTGTGTTTGTTTGTTTGTTTTTTTTGCTGCAGCCTGCCTATAGCATCTTCAAGTGCTAAGAACATATGGGGTATCTAGGTATACAGTTCCTGGAAAGTATTTAGTTTGATATATTGGTGATTCTTACAATGACTCCAGAAAATAGCTACAAAACATCAGTCTTTTCTGTAGATTTGTGTACTTTGGAGATTTTCTTAACATTTTAAGTGTAAAGCTTGGCTATCCAAGCTTCTGAAATTAGCTTCCCAATATGCATATGTAAAATATTGAACTAATTTACTTCTGCTTACTTCTTCCAATTGCTTATGTTTTAGTTTCATCAGACAAGGAGATGAACGATTTACTTTAAAGAAAAGTTGGACAGATGGTATAGCAGAATATCTGAATTTCCAGGTAATATTTACACAGGTGCTTTTAAGAGTGAGGATTGTCCTGTTTTCATGGACAACACTTCCTTTCTCCAAACTGGTTCCAGTATCTGAAGTGGATCCCAATTTATTTGGTGCAGTAGCTGCCATACTTTTGAACAAAGTTGCTGCCATACCAGTTTCTAATTGGTTGCTTTGCAAAGTACTTTAGGATACCAAGAGTATGAAATGCGCTAGATAAAATCAGATTATAATAGAGGATCCATCTTAATTTGCAGTCTTTGCTATCAAGGATAAAGAGTTACGAGGCATTTGTTTCCACATTGCAACTTAAATGGGAAACTCCATTAAATACTGAAAAGTATGAAAACGTGTGTGTGTATATATAATAAAATTGTATTTATATATGTCACCTCCATTCTGTATGTAGACTGTCCTGTTTCCCAACAGGCCCAGTTTGATGCAGAGTGAGACTGAAATTTGGTTTGCCACTAGAAACTTTGGAAATCAGTCTGGTTTCCAGTATTTTAATGGGTGGAGGGAAAGGTGGTAGTCCTTCCCTGTATCAGAATGTCATAATGCCTTGTCTTACTGTCTTTTGCTATGTGTTTAAGACACTTTGTACAACGAATAAAATAACAATTAGTTACTTCACTGGAGTATTCCTTTAAATATCAGTCTGATCCCATTTATCAACACTTGTATTTTAAAAATGTGCTTGAGCATAGTGATACCAAGACAGTCTGGAGTATGCTAACTTTCTAATGTATCTGAATGATTCTTTTTCTACTGTGGATGCTGCAGGTTGACTCCTGTACTGCTAAGATAACTTTTTCCTGAACTCAGTGGTGCAAGTCTATCCATCATAGAAGAAAAGTGACCCTTCCATAGAGGATAATGTCACAAGATTTGAAAACAGAAATTAAACCTATAATTAAGATGTCAGATAAAGCCTTAAAGGATAATGTAGTGAAACTGTACAGCTTGCATTCAAACAAGTTTTAGAAAAGAACATCCATAAATGTTAACTATGTGTATCAAAGTATTGTCGATAATGCATTTATATGTATTAAAATATTTCTAATTGTCTGTAAATTGTCATGACTTTTTATTAAATCTTTTTTTTTTTTTGAGTATCTAGTGTGTCAGTAAGATCTTTTGTCTTCCTATAGTACTGTAGAAGTAATTGGATTTAGAGCCATTCAAGGGAGGCCTGTGGCCAGAAGCAACCCTCCTAATGCTATTTGACTGGAATGAAATGTGTGGTCTTAATTCAATAAAGGCTTGGTCCAGTGTTCGCAACACTTGGAACTGGAGGGGTTGACCAGGAAATGTATTGTGTCTGTATGGGGATTTGAGAATATAATAGGTCAATGTTGTGTAACACTGGCAGGGTTGTATAGGAAAACTTGCACTTCCACTGCCCTTGTAATTTGTGGTCCCCCAGACTCCCACCTTGAGAATAAAGGGCTTTGTATTCTTAGGCTATCTAGTATTTTCATGTGTGCTGATATCATCCTTTTAAAGCTGTGCATGTGGAGGTTTTGTGGTGAGTGGTTTTTTAGGAGAGATGAGCTAGGATGTGTTAGGTTTAAACACAAGACCTTAAGAAGTTCTAACTTGCTAGAAACCCTCCCCCCAGATTTCTTCCCTGGATTGAGCCTGTGATGTGCCCCACTTTTACCAGGTCTTGGCATGACCATCTGCTCCTGGGGTTCTCAAATGGGGGGTAGTGATGTTGTTGTTATGTAAGGGATTGCAAGTGGTCAGCCTCCACCCTAAACCCCACTTTGCTTCCAGCATTTGTAATGGTGTTATATATATAAAAAACAATTTTTTTTAATTTATAAGGGGGGAGGGTTGCACTCAAGAAGCTTGCTGTGTGAAAGGGGTCACCAGTACAAAGTTTGAGAACCACTGTGATAGCCAGTTGATAAGACAAATGATGACTACACTTGAGGTGGGGAGGGGAGAATTACCCCATTTCAATGCTGGTCCACTGCTAAGCAACTGTGGGTAAGATTGTAACTGTGGGAAGTGAGGAAGGACCATCTTTTCTGCACAAGTTCAGAGAGCTTTGATAGATGTGAGGGCTTAAAGTGCTGAAAGAATGAATGTATGTTGTGGTCCCTCAAAGCAGCCTACACAGGGATAGTATGCTCTCTTGGTGCATTTACAGTTGTAACTAGCACAGTTTATGTGGTAGTAAATATTACCTTAAATATCCTTAAACTCTTTAAAGTACAAATTCAGTATCTGAAGCTGTTTTTGTTTCTTCACAAAAATGCTAAGTTAGTAGTGTTTATAATGAATTTGGGTGAACATAACACTGGAAGTAAACTAGAGTTACAAGATGATCAACTTTACCATTTATAAAATGGTTCTCAATTGTGTTAGTTGCCTAACACTTTTCTATTAAATCTTTTGTGACTTCTCATACCTCTGTTTGTATTTGGCTTCTAAAATGTACCCAGGAGAATGTCCTTCAGCTAAAGTGCCTCTTCTTTTTGCATGCAGAGGTGTAGCCATTTTAGTCTTAGGATATTAGAAAGACAGGTGGGTGAGGTAATACCTTACTAGAGGATTTCTAGAGAAAATTTCTGTTGAGAGAGACTTTGAGCTACACAAAGCTCTTCAGGTCTGGGAAAAGGTACTGTCACAGCCAAAAGACAAAGATTGAACAGATTTTAGCGTAAGTAGGTAGTGCACGTTCTAACAGGGACCACTGTGGGTGAAATGAGACAAGCACTATGTTCTTGAATTAAACTGTCAAACATGACAACCAAACCATATCACCTCTGAGTGAAATGCTTTTGCAGAAACAAGTCATTCTATATTTGACTTGTCAGTCCTCATCGTCAAAGGAAACCTGCACAACATCTTCAAACTATGAGGTTGGGAACTTAAATTCATTACTCTGCTAGACACTAAATATCACGGACTGAACAGACACTCAATTTAATTTATTACTACAGTCTGTAACCCTTAACTACCACCACCACCAATGACTTGGAGAGGGGTTAACTGGCCACTTCACCTTCAGTGGTCCCTTGAATTGCGTTAACTACTTATGCTTAATCTGTTCCACCTTGCATTTAGCTGACGCAGTGCAAGTATATTTCCCAGACCTGAATAAGAGCTCTGTGTAAACTCAGGTCTCACCAGTAGCAGTTGGTCCAGTAGAAGATAGGTGAGGTAATCTCTTTGCCTCTAACATGGTGGGAACAGTGTAGAATGATACTAGAAAGACACTACTAGTCAACTGTTTTAGAAGGCAGTGCTGTTCTGCTTCTACCAGACTAAATCATCTGATAGTAGTTCACAGCATTCACCATAGTCTGATCACTATTCCAGTCGCAGTCAGTGTATGCATTCCGTTTAGGCTGAAGAAATGTAGGCAGTGCAGTGTTACAGTGGCAGTACAAAGGGACAAACTTAGTGTGCTACTTGTGTGGGTTCCCCTCCCCTCCACATACATTCCTCCCCACCCCAGTACTGTTAGGGGAAAGAGAAGGACCAAATAAAATTGAAGGTAAAAGTTAAACAAGTTATTTGTTACAGAGGTGTCAATCATAGTGTTAAGAGTTTTTGCATATAAAAGTTTCCCATCTTATGTATAGGAAGACACAGCATATTTCCCCACCTTTACAGAATTTTCTGATAGTTTAATTTAATTGAATTAAAAATAGGTTCTTCAAGAAACTGAGTGTTGGCAGAACTCTTGCCTTGAATTATCTATGCTGTTACCTAGTGATTACCAAATTTGTACTGGTGACCCCTTTCACATAGCAAGCCTCTGAGTGCCACCGCCCCCTTATAAGATTAAAAATGGTTTTTAAAATGTTTAACCATTATAAATGCTGGAGACAAAGCGGGGTTTGGGGTGGAGGCTGACAGCTTGTGACCCCCCCCATGTAATAAGACCCCCTGAGGGCTCCCGACCCCCAGTTTGAGAACCCCTGCTGTTAACTCTTCAACTTTCGCCCTATAGTCTAATCCACTACATTCAGAAATACCAACCCTCAATTTTCCACAATCCTGATTTTGTTTAAAACAAAAGATTACTAATTCAGGCTTAAATCTACTAACTTTGCAAGGTCTATAAAATCATGATTGGTGGGGAGAAAGTGAATGAGGAAATGTTATTTACTCCTTCACATAACACAAAAACCAGGGGTCACCCAATGAACTTGGACAGCCGGCATAAAACAAAGAGAAATACTTCACACCATGCAGAGTTGACCTGTGGAACTCCTTGCCAGGGATGCTGTGAAGGCCAAAACTATAAGGAGGTTCAAAAAAGAACTAGACATGCTCTGGAGGATAGGTGATCTTGGTGTCCCTAACTGCTTATTGCTGGGAGTGGACGATGGAATGGATCACTCAGTTGCACGTTCTTTCCTTTACCCCTCACACACCTGCCATAGGCCACTCTTAGAAGACAGGATACAGGGCTAGATGGTTTATTGGTCTGACCTATTATGTCTATTTTTATGTACATACATATATATGTCTCACTACCACTCGGGTCTAGTAAATATAGTAATTAGCACTGCAGCTGCAGGGGGTGACAGCAAGCTGCAGCAACTTTGGGTTTGGCTCCTGCTGGATTCAGCACCCAAGCCCCAGGCTGCATGTTGTGCTCTAAGCCCCCTGCCGTGCTATATTAATGCACTCTTTAGTATCCAGAGGGTGCTAGGAGGGACTGTGCAGCCCGTGTCTTGTGAATCCAGCATTTCAAACCTCCTGACATCTGGCTTTCTTGTCAGACCCTCTCTGCAGTGGAGGAGAAGCCAGAGAGGGAATATGTCAGCAGAAAGGAGGTCCAGGTCTGAGCCTGGCTAAGGTAATTAAAGGCTCTAGGCAGCATAGGAGGGCAGCTTTCCAGGGGTCAATTCATCCCTTCTCCCTGTTTGGGGAGGGGAAGGTCTGGGGTGAAGGAAAGGACAGCCCCCTTCTCCACAGACAGAGGAGAGAGGTCCTAGTTTCTGGGGTGGGGGTCCAGCAGCCTCCTTTGTCTTTTCTCATAAGCAATCCTAGAAGTGTCAGAGCAAGGTTGGCATCTTTGTAAATCTTGGGACCAAGCTATCGCTGAAGAAATTTTAGGATGAAATTTATGCCTCAGCAAGGCTGGCACATAACTTCTTCAAAGAGTTGTCCTTTCATAATAGCCCTTTTCCCCCTCTTCTTCTCCCACCTCTTCTGAAGGGGAGTGAGGCCACAAGCAAGGACTATAAATGTTGCACCCCTGCACAGCTTGGCATTTGGCACAGCATGAGAAAAGGTACTAAATTATGGGCTTCTATGATAATGACAATTTTGACCTGTAGGTAGGGATATTCACATAGTTTTGGTTGATCAGAAAAACAAAATCCCTTTCCTGGGATCTGAAACTATTTTCATAGTCACCTTTTGCAAAATCCCTTAGGCATAGTCTGTGAATCCCCAGAGGTTCATGAACCAGAGGTTTAAAACTGTGCTATGTCCTCAGTTGCTGCACCACCATCCCATTTGGAAGTGCAGCAGAAATGTTTCCTGCCGATCAGTGAGGCCACAGTCTCCTGACAGGTAACTTTGTGGAAATAACATTTAAGCCATCCTTTAGCAGCAGAATCATCTCGTTCACAAGCTGAAAAAAGGCTGTCTCAAACCATGTGAGTAGAACTGAGGGTACCCCTAAAAACACATAGACCACAAATAAACATCTTTGTCCTAATCCCACCTTGCTTCCAAAAATGATTACTTGCTAAGATATAAAAAAGATTCCACACTGCACAGGCAGGGTTTGTATTATTCTCTCTGCACCAGACATACTGGAAACATGATGGAAATGTGGGCAAATTGATCAGCTGCAGCAGGTAACCAATTCAAGGAAATCTGCATACCTCCATCTATAATCAACATACTTCTGTGGTCACTGACCTCTCAACCCAGGACTTCCTGAATTCTTTCATTCCCCTCATGCTGCTTTGTATTTGAGGATAACCCTTGGAAGTGGTATAGGAAGCAAACCAGGGCATACGATCCAGTAAAACTCCTTCCCTGCTCCCCTCTTACTTCAGGGCAGGGAGTACTTTAGTATAGCCCTTTTCAGGGCACACTCTATCCCCCAGCCAGCTCAGTGGTGTACCCATTCTGACTCTTGCTCACAGTGGAGGCGGGGAGTATGATGCATGCAGACCTTGTTCTTCCATACCAGGAGCCACAATAGGTTTGTCTTAAGGTAAAAAAAAATCCTGTGAACATACCCACTAGCCTTACTCCTCCAAACAGCTGTGTAGCTTGAGGGACAAATATATACCTTCATTTTACATTCTCCACAACACATGTCCAAAGGCATCTGGACTCCTTATCACAAGTACAACCCACACGTTAAACAAGGCAGCATCATGCCACCAAGACACTGGACAAGACTGCAAACCTATGTAATACAAATACACACGCTATTGGGCTTGACTGAAGCTTGAGGTGCACTTATTGCTGTCTCAACAACCACAACAATGGCCCATGGGCAAGGACCAAGTTAAGCTAAGCTTATGAACAGTGTTGTCAAGTCTCATGATATTTGTTGGTTCTTCAAGTTCTTGCTCATATCAATTCCAAACCTGCCCTCCTTCCCCTCTGTCAGAGTAGCCAGCAAGAAGGAACCGAGGGGGCGCTGGGGTATATATCCAGCGCCATGAAGGTGCCATTCCAGGGGGCTCCACAGGCAATCCACCGGGTGTTGCTAGGGTAAAAATTCTCCACTCTTGGTGCTGGAGTCAACAGTGACGAAGCTGCCACTTGTGCCCCTTGGCACTCCACTGCAGGACGCGGCCCTGCAGGCAGATCTGGAAAGGGTGGTGCTTGCTGAGGTGGGCCCACCTTTTCCAGTTTCCGGTGCTGCTTCTGGCCAGGCAGGTGAGAGCAGTGACGAACCAATGATGTCGGCTCTGGTGCTGGGGAATGTCGGTGCCACGGGTCTCTCTCAGAGTCCAACCATGGTGCCGTTCCTATCACTGAAGCCGTTCCTGTGCACTGAAGCGCTCGGTGCCGGTTCTTGGCGCGCCATTGGAGGCCAAGGGCTAAGAGCCACCTCCATGAGGAGCCATCTTAAGCAAAAGTCCTGCTCTTTCTTGGTCCGGGGATGAAAGCTCTTGCAGATCCTGCACTTCTCTGCTTGGTACGATTCCCCCAGACACTTCAGGCAAGAGTCATGGGGGTAACCCATTGGCATGGGCTTGGAGCAGGAGCCTTGGGCTTAAAGCCTAGAGCCTCGGGCATGAGCCCAAGCAAAGGACGGGGAGGAGGGAAACCCCTGCCAACCCCACTAATACAAACAACTATAGTAGAACTACAACTATAACTATTAACTCTAAAACTATGCTATAATTATCAACTATTAACAAACTATGTAGGAAAAACACTAGGGACAGTGGCGAGTAGCAAAGCCAACCTCCACAGTTCCAACAACCATCCAACGGCCATGCACACAGCGCACGCACACCTAATTGGAATGGATATGAGCAACACATCTCAAAGAACAACAGTTACAAAGGTGACAAGTATCGGAGGGGTAACCGTGTTAGTCTGGATCTGTAAAAGCAGCAGAGAATCCTGTGGCACCTTATAGACTAACAGACGTTTTGAATGCATGCATCTGACAAAGTGAGTATTCACCCATGAAAGCTCATGCTCCAAAACGTCTGTTAGTCTAGTCTATAAGGTGCCACAGGATTCTCTGCTGCAGTTATAAAGGTGAGTAACTGTCTTCTTTTCAGCACAGTTCTTGGAGTCACATGAATAAAGGAAGTTTCTAGCCCTCATGGTTGGAGAGAAAAGTTTGAAAACGTAACTTGAATATATTCCAAAAGCTCAGAAACCAGAAGGCAAGTAAAATAACCCAAAATGTATTATTAAAGGTCCTGTAATTTGGGGGGGAGAGCTGATTTATGATTTTTGTATGTTTGACTTTGGCCTTATTGAATTAATAACTTGTCTGAAAGACATGAACACTGAGATCCTCACCCCCTGCTCTGGCTCTTTTAAATTAAGTAAAAGAGCTGATGTAGCACAAAAGGCCCTAAAAGCTTCAGTTCGAGATGGGAGGATTCTCCCAGAACAGGCACTGAAGAGAGAACCATAAGGCTGCCTTTCATGGACATGACACCTTGCAAGCTGTTGTGTAGAAAAGTGGTTCTCAACCACTGGTCTGGGGACCCCTAAGGGGCCACAAGCATATTTCAGGGGGTCCACCAAAATAAACCAGAAAGCAAGGCTGGCATTAGACTCAGGGCCCAGGACAAAAATCTGAAGCCTGAACCCTGCCACCCAAGGCTGAAAGGCAAAGCCCAAGCAACTTCACTTCACGGGGCCCCCTGTGGTATGGGGCCCTGGCAATTGCCCATCTTATTACCCTCAACACCGACCCTGGCTTTTAAACTCCTTGATATGCAGAAAAACAGTTGTTATGGCACTGGTGGGCTATGGAATTTTTATAGCATGTTGGGGGATCTCAGAAAGAAAAAGGTTGAGGACCCTTGGTGTAGAAGGTGTGCTGGGATAGAGGCATGGTCAACAGCACTGTGGAGATTTCAGATAGCTCTCTGGCCTATTGGGGCAGCCTGGGATGGCTGCCATTACTTAGGACCCTGTGGACTGTTTAAGTCACACCTGCGCCTCTCCAGCCCTGGGAGCAGCCTAGAATCAAGAGGGCACAAAGGTGGCCTAAAATCCTAAAATCACAGGAGGAGGCTACTCACCTTGTGCAAGTGTCCCTGTGGGTGCCTCACTCCAGGTGCTGGTGAGTTCCTGCGCCTTCACTCACCCCCTGCTCTGAGTGTACCTTAATAGTACGTGTACACGTCCGATCTCCTCAGTTCCTTCTCTACAATGGAGGCTACCCCAACTCCGAAGTAGAGGGGAAGAGGGCGGGTGGTGAAGCACCCACGGGGACACTCATCTCGAAGAACATCAGTTACTGCACAAGATGAGTAACCTCCTCTTCTTCTTCAAGAGGTGTCCCTGTGGGTGCTCCACTCCAGGTGACTTAAAAGCAGTGTATCTCAAGGAGGTAGGGACTTCGGATCTGGTAGGAATGCAGTAGATAATACAGTTCTGCTTAATTGTGTATCAGAGAGAGGGCCTTGAGTAAGGGCATAATGCTTAACAAATGTGTGTTCAGAAGACCAAGTGGCTGCTTTACAGATGTCAGCCAGAGGAACTTTGCATAGAAAAGCCACGGAGTAGCCACAGATCTAGCAGAGTGAGTTCTGATGCTGGCTGGAGGCATAACTTTCTTTATCTGATAGCACAGTTGGATACACTCAGACATCCAGTTTGAAAGTCTCTGGGTAGAAATAGGTGTCCCTTTGGTGCGCTCCGCAATGGAGACAAAGAGTCTAGAAGAGTTCCTAAAGGGCTTGGTCTATCCAAATAGAAGGACAAAGCCCTGCGTACATCTAACGTATCTAATGTATGCATTGTGGATTCAAAAGAGTTTGCATGTGGTTTAGGAAAGAAGATTGGTAGGGAAATTACACTATTTCTGTGTTGAACCTCGTAGAGAATCTCACCCTTTGTTATTTATGAAATGTAAAAAGTGTGCTCAATGCTTTATAAACAAACATACAGAAAAGGCCTAGGTCCACAGGCTGCCTCAGTGCTTGATATTATATTCTGAATGTGTCAGTCCTTTGCATTCTATCTTGAGATTTTCTATAGTGCCCAATCATAATATTCACCAAGAATAAAGGTTTGCAATGTTGCCAACTATCCCAATTTTATTTTAGTTGAAGCTGGGGCCGGACTGCCAACTTCAAGCAATCAAAAATCATCAGATTATTGAAAAAAAAAATTAAACCATGTTATTTACTCTTGTCTGTTGACTTTTTAACTCCCCTCTATTCTTCTGCCAACGTGTGTGATATTTTTAGATTGGAAAGTCAACCTTTAAATGCACCCAAAAATCCACACCTGTGGTTGCTCAGCTATAGACTCTATTTACCTTCTCCTGAACCCTAAGATAGGGGAATTCCATTTCCTATTACTGTCTTAATGCTCCCCCCTCTGAGTTTTTTTTCCTTTAATAAAAGGACTGGGTGGCAGATAGTTTGAGAACCACTGACCTAATTAATGCATCATGATTCATAGTCACACAGAACTTACATTACTTTTTAGGGTTGATGAGTTACAGATACACATATAAAATAACTTTTAAACATATCAATCATTCATATAAATAACAATATCACAGTAAAAACAACATTGGATTGGTTTAGTATTTTGCAAGAAGCAACACTTCCCTGCCCTTCCCCCAAACTGCGCACACACTTCTGTGCCCTCCCATATTGTGCCTGTCCCTGCTCCAGTCCTCCTCTGCCTCCTCCCTCACCCCTGGTATGCTTCCTTCAGCTCCAGGCCCCACCTTAATTTTCCTCCCCACTCCCTCCTGTACCCCACATCCCCCTGCAACCCCTAAAACTATCTTCTGCTCTCCCTTCACCTTTCACAGTGCCTCTGCTGCTCCTCACAACCCCTATGTCCTCTCTAGCCCCCTTGAACCATAGAGTGGCACCTGTTTTGCCTGTGGGGATGGCTTCAATCTCTCTGAAAATAGTGGGAGGTGGCAGCCAACTTTATGAGGGGCAGCCATTTTGGTGGCTTCACCCCATTGACAATAGGAGATGGTGGCCATTTTGAATAAGGGAAAATTCATGAGTTGTTGCGTTTCATCATGTGTTCATGAGAGGGGAAGAAAAACAGAATAGCTAAAATTAGGAGAGTTGGCAACACAGATCGAGCCCAGTCTGCCTGGGAGCTGAGTCATGCCGGGGGTTGGGGGCTGCCCCACTTGCCCTGCTCCTGGCACCAAACAGCCAATCAGAACTACTGCAAGAAGCCTGCACTGACTTACTCTCTCCCCCTCCCCTCTTAGCAACCTGAAGCCTTCTCTTGTGGGGTTGAGTCCTCCACTTCCACTCCTTTCCTGTGAGCAACAGGACAGTTCCTCTGCTCCTCACCCCACCGACTTCCCCACAGAACTTGGCCTGCACAGGGGCAGGCCTGGAAGCTGGTCTTTGCCTGGTAGGGGGAGAGGAGGTCCTACTGCAGCCCCCCAAGCCTGGGGTGTGTGTGTGAAAAACCCAGAAGCAGAGGTGAGGCTGGGGGGCTGAACAGACGGCAGAGTGGTCAAGGCTCTTGTAGGAGGTGGACTGAGGGGTTGACTAGGACACAGATGTGAGTTGGAGATGGGGGCACAGGATTAATTGCTGGTCAAGGGATGGGCAGATGTCAAGGTGAGAGCTCCTGCACTGGTGGCCAAAATCACCTTACTCAATTAAACTAGAAGTGTACGCTTTCTTTCTCTCTCTCTCTCTCTCTCGCACACACCCACCCACAAAGTTTAACAAGGGTTTTTTGGCCAGTCTCATTGCTTTTGATTGCTTGAGGTTAGCAGTAATGGGTTTGTGTTCTGGGTTACTGTGCTGGCTTGGTCTGGGGAGGGGGGCGGTACATCTACAGACAACCTCCGAGAGGACTTAGGATTGGAAGTAACACTGCAAGGTGAAGTAAGCAACATCAGCAGCAAGAGAGGAGCTGCCTTTGTACATTCTTGTAGTAATAAATGTGTGTTCTGTTATTATTGAGCTTGTGCCACTATCATCATTCCCAGCCCAAGGACGCTGCCAGCTTGTGCTAAACCACAAGAAAAAGACCGTGAGATCATGCAACAGTATCCCGCTGGCCTTTCACTTTTTTGGTATCTATATAAAAGGAGTCTGGAACACCAAAAACAATCACAAAATCCATAAAGAAGTAGATTTCACAAGAATTTAGATTATGGTGCCAATAACAATTTGGTATTTTGCATTTTATGAAAAGTGCTGAATGACAAATGTTTAGTATTGGACATGTGACTCAAATACAGTTAAAAACTTGAATCTGTACAAAGATTATCTTCAAAAGGTAAACTCACCAGCACCACTTTACAATCAGACTAAATAAAAACTGGCTTTTTGTCGCCAAAGATGCAGAATAACGGATAACAGATAACTATTCAGACCTGTACTTGTCACTTTAAAGGAGTAGTATAGATGTGTTTCAAAATACAGATGATCGGTTTTGTATATTTACCACTGTGATCTGAGTCCGATATGTAACTGTTCGTGTTGTGATAAACTCAAGACAGACAGCTGCAAGGGAGGGGTAGGAATCAGTCCCAGAGGGTAAAAGGCCCTCCTCCTTATCAACTGAGAGGCAGCCACAGGTCAGTCAGGTTCAGCTGTGAAAGGGTTACCACGGTAGCAAATTAGAATCAGCTGAGGGGGAGCTACCTGAGGTTAATTAGGATCAGCTCATTCCAACTTGGGGCTGCCTGAGACCTTTTTAAACCCTTCCTTGGGAAGAAGGAAGGGGAGGGAGAGCGGAGAGAGAAGGAGCCCTGCTTCCAGAGCAGCAAAACAGTAAGTCTCACCAGGAGAGGAGGCAGTACTCTCTCCCACAAGGGAGTAAGAATATGCTAAACAGGACAGGTGGAGATACGGGGAGCAGACTTCCCCGGTGGCCCAAGGGGGACCGCATTACCTAAGCCTGTCTCACCAGGGCTAAAAGCAGCAGAGGCTGGGGAGACTGAGAAGGTACCTTGCCACACGTGGTGTCAGAAGTGGGATGTGAGTGAGACTTCGTGGCAAGCCATCTCAGGGCAGGGTAAAGCACCCCATAGAGAAAAAAAAACAAAAACCCAAACAAACAAACAAACAAAAAAAACAAAATGGAGGATGTAGTGAAGGCATTGGTGCAGGTCGCTGCGGCCCAACAAGAAGCTACCAGGGTGCAGATAGCTGCCCAGCAGGAGGCAGTGCGAATACAGCAGGAGACAAATCAACGACTGATGAGCCAGGTGGCTCAGGATCGAGCCACCCTGCATGAGGTTATGAACCAGCTAAAGGCCCTGACCACCCTAACGCGTGGCCCCCATGGGACTCGGCCCCTGTGGGCAAGCCACTACTTACAGAAGATGACGATGGATGATGACGTGGAGGCATACCGCCTTGCGTTTGAGAGAACGGCCCAGCGGGAGGCCTGGCTTCTTTTCTGTGTGGGGAGGCACAGAAGGCATACTTTGACATGACAACGGAAGCAGCTTCAGATTACCCCCAGCTAAAGGGGGAGATCCTGGCGAGGTTTGGCGTGACGACAGCCATAAGGGCACAGCGGTTCCATGAGTGGAAATACCGAGTCAAAGCCCCGAGGTCCCAGCTGTTTGACCCAATCCATCTAGCCAGGAAGTGGCTGTGCCCCAAGACCCACCGGCCGGAGGAAGTCGTGGAAACCATAGTTCTGGACAGGTACATGAGAGGACTACCGCTGGAGATACGAGGATGGGTCAGTCAAAATGATCCCTCCTCCTATGATGAGCTAGTTGCCCTCGTAGAGAGACATCTTGCAGCGCAAGAACTTTCTCAGACCACCGAGGAAGGGAGGTGCCAGAATAGGAGGCAAATCTATGTACCACGGGCCCGAGTTGCTATAGCTCCAGGCCAAACTATGGAGGGGAGGAAGGAGGCCGAAGAGTGGCCAGAGTACTTGGAGGGACTTGGGGACTGGGAGAGAAAGACTCGGGGGGGGTGGGGGGTAAGGCCTCTCAGCCCGAAAACTAGGGGGCTGTCCCGAGCAGGGTACCAATGTTACGCATGTGGAGAGATAGAGCATATAGCTGCCCAATGCCCAAACCTAGAGGAGCCCATGCATTGTGACCTGGGAAATCTGGAAGAGCCATATGATCTGATAAATCTAGTAGGGGTAGCGATGGTCCCCCATAGATATACTAGGCCAGTTAAAATGAATGGCATAAAGACCACCGCGTTAGTAGACTCAGGAAGTGCAGTCACGCTGGTCTCAGGAAAGCTGGTTGGGTATGATCAACTATCCCGGGCCAAGCGCACAGAGATATCCTGTGTCCATGGGGATGTCAATTACTACTCAACCATCCCAGTAAAAATAGAGGTCCTGGGAAACCCCACTAAGGTGACGGTGGGGGTGGTCCTGAAACTCCCCTACCCAGTCCTCATAGGATGAGACTTCCCAGGGTTCGGCAGTCTGTTTCCTGGAGGGGAGTCAGAAGGAGGTAACGACCCAGAGAGCAATGGGATGGCCTCGATAGTTAGCAACCCCCCGGCCTTCCATGAATTTGCCCAGGATTTATTCTCGCCCCCTGGGAAGACCCGGAAGACTCGGCGAGAACGGAGGGCAGATAAGAGGAGAGGAACAAGAATCTTGACCCAGAACCAGAAGCCTATACTCGTAGGGGAAAGAGTTGGCGCGACTGACAAGGGAACTAGGCAGGAGGTTGGGAGGCCAGCAGCTGGACCCAGTTCCCCAGGGACCTCCCTCGAGGGGGAAATAGAACTCCCTGAGTTTAGGCAAATTGGACCTTCGCTAGAGAATTTTGGACAGGATCAGGCCAATGATCCAGTATATAATAATATTCGCAAAGAAGTAGTTGAGGTGAATGGGGTCCCTGTGGAAGGAAGAGCCAAGGGCCCAGGGCCATATTATATGATCAAGAAAGATCTGCTATACAGGGTAGTCTGTATCCAAGAGCAAGTCATAGAACAGCTCCTTCTACCACAGAAACATCAGAGGAGAGTGATGGAGCTAGCCCACAACCAATTGTTCGGGGGCCATCTAGGGGTAGATAAAACCCTGGATCGAATTCTGCAGAGGTTTTTATGGCCTGGAATATATGCAGCGGTCAGACGATATTGTGCCTCCTGTCCGGAATGCCAATTACATGGGCCCCGACCATGCTTAAGGGCACCTTTGGTACCTCTGCCGATTACTGAAGTCCCCTTTGAGCAAATAGCTATGGGCCTAGTAGGGCTGCTAGAAAAATCGGCCTGAGGCCATCAGCACATACTGGTGGTGATAGATTATGCCACCCGGTACCCTGAGGCCGGTCCTCTACGGAACACTACATCCAAGACCATAGCTAAAGAATTAATCCAAATTTTTGCTAGAGTGGGAATACCCAAAGAGATCCTGACGGATCAAGGGACTCCCTTTATGTCTAAATTAGTGAAGGACCTATGTGCAATGCTCCACATACGGACCCTAAGGACATCAGTCTATCATCTGCAGACAGATGGCCTCGTTGAGCATTGTAATACAACATTGAAGAACATGATACGAAAGGTGGTGAGCCAGGATGGGAAGAATTGGGACACCCTGCTACAGTACCTAATGTTTGCGATAAGGGAGGTACCTCAGACTTCAACGGGGTTCTCCCCATTCGAACTGTTATATGGTCGCCATCCCCGCGGCATACTGGACATTGCCAAGGAAAGTTGGGAAGAACAGTCAAACCCAGGGAAAAACCTCATCGAGCATGTGTTGCAAATGAAAGACAGGATAGCTCAAGTCACTCCCATAGTGAGGGAACACATGGAGAGGGCACGAGGGGCCCAACAAACATACAACAATCGCCAAGCAACAATCCGAAAATTCCAGGTGGGAGACCGGGTAATGGTGCTCGTACTCACAGTGGAGCGCAAGCTCCTGGCCAGATGGCAGGGGCCATATGAGATAATAGAAGCCATTGGAGAAGTCGATTACAAGGTCCGAAAGCCTGGACACCGGAAGCTGGAGCAAATCTATCATATAAACCTGTTGAAACCTTGGCAAGACAGAGAAGCTCATGTGGTCACTCTAGGGTCACCTCCTCCCGCGAGCAACCCGCCTGGCCAAGTGGGAATATTCCCAGAACTGACCCCTGACCAACGATCTAAGGTGATTAACATGATCAAGCGCAACCGGGACGTGTTCTCGGAAAAGCCAGGCAGGACTACTGAGGTTCACCATCACATCCTCACAGAGCCTGGAGTGAAGGTGAATGTCAAGCCATACCAGATCCTGGAGGCAAAAAGAGAAGAGATCAAAACAGAAGTCAGGAAAATGTTGGAGTTAGGAGTCATTGAAGAGTCTCACAGCCAATGGTCAAGCCCAGTGGTCCTAGTACCTAAACCGGATGGCAGTATGAGGTTTTGCAATGACTTCTGGAAACTGAACGAGATGTCCCAATTTGATGCATACCCTATACCCCGGGCAGATGAGTTAATTGACCAACTGGGGAAAGCACCATTTTTGTCCACCGTTGATCTGACTAAGGGTTATTGGCAAATCCCCTTGGCCAAGGCCAACAAAGAGAAGACAGCCTTCTCAACACCAGAGGGACTGTATCAATACACTGTCCCCCCTTTTGGTTTACATGGGGCTCCTGCAACCTTCCAGCGGCTCATGGACAAACTGTTGTGTCCACATGGCAAGTATGCAGCCGCTTATCTTGATGACATCATTATATGTAGTTCAGATTGGGAGATGCACTTGGGGAAGGTGGAAGCAGTCCTGGACAGCTTGAGGAAGGCGGGGCTGACTGCAAATCCCTCCAAATGCACAGTTGAGCTAGCAGAAGCCAAATACCTTGGGTACATAGTGGGGAGAGGCGTGGTGAAGCCCCAGCTCAACAAGTTAGAGGCAATTCAGAATTGGCCCAGACCAGTCCGGAAGAAACAAGTCATAGCATTCCTGGGGCTGGTTGGGTACTATAGGCAGTTCATCCCCCACTTCGCCACCAGGGTGTGCCTGCTAACGGACCTAATGAAAGCCCATGGCCCGGACATAGTAAGATGGTCTAGCGCGGGTGAGGAGGCTTTTGCAGATCTGCAGACCGCCCTCTGGACCGATCCTGTGCTGGTATCTCCAGACTGGGAGAAAGAGTTTATCCTGCAAACGGATGCCTCTGAGGTTGGGTTGGGAGCGGTTCCTTCCCAAATGGTCGGAGCGGAAGAACACCCAGTCCTGTTCCTCAGTAGAAAACTCCTGCCCAGGGAACGTAAATATGCCGTAGTAGAGAAGAAATGCCTGGCCGTGAAGTGGGCCGTAGAAAGCCTTTGCTACTACCTACTCGGATGGAGGTTTACCCTTGTCATGGACCATGCCCCTCTGAAGTGGATGCACCAAAACAAAGAGAAAAATGTGTGTGTGACAAGGTGGTTCCTGTCGCTACAACCCTTCCACTTCAGAGTACAACACAGATCCGGAATCAAGCACGGCAATGCGGATGGCCTTTCAAGGGTACAGTTTGCCGACCCAGGAAGCCCAACCCTGTAGTGTTGAACGGGGTGGGGGTGGGGATATGTGATAAACTCAAGACAGACAGCTGCAAGGGAGGGGTAGGAATCAGTCCCAGAGGAGTAAAAAGCCCTCCTCCTTATCAACTGAGAGGCAACCACAGGTCAATCAGGTTCAGCTGTGAAAGGGTTACCACGGTAGCAAATTAGAATCAGCTGAGGGGGAGCTACCTGAGGTTAATTAGGATTAGCTCATTCCAACTTGGGGCTGCCTGAGACCTTTTTAAACCCTTCCTTGGGAAGAAGGAAGGGGAGGGAGAGCGGAGAGAGAAGGAGCCCTGCTCCCAGAGCAGCAAAACAGCGAGACTCACCAGGAGAGGAGGCAGTACTCTCTCCCACAAGGGAGTAAGAATACACTAAACAGGACAGGTGGAGATACGGGGAGCAGACTTCCCCGGTGGCCCAAGGGGGACTGCATTACCTAAGCCTGTCTCACCAGGGCTAAAAGCAGCAGAGGCTGGGCAGACTGAGAAGGTGCCTTGCCACAGTGTATAATCAAATATTACTTATTTGCCCCTATTCTTTATTTCTCTGTAAGTCATACTTTCAAACTCTACAGTGCTCTCTATTTAATAGAGCACTAAGTCCCAAGTAGTGAACTCATTTGGCAGCTGTAAAGTGATCAGTGTGCTACAGTTTTCTATGATGTTATGAAGTAAAAGCAGTGACAAATGATGCCTATTGACGGAAGAGTCAGGCAGTGTACAACATAGTAATTGAACAAGCATTGTAAATCTTACAGAATTTGTGGACTGAAGCTTTGTAATGTAGATGAAGTTTTAATTAAATGGATTAAAAATACCTATAATAATTACAATAATTTGTTTAATAAGTAATGCTCAAATGACAAACTAATGGTGTAAACATGGAATGTTATTTTTAAAGAAAAATATTTATGCTAAATTTTAAAAGGCACTTGTGATAAATGAAGGGAAGGAGGGTCACTCCCTTTTATGGACACTCAGCCAACCAGTAGCTATAAAATACCTCTTAGTAGCTGATCTCTAATTGCTCTACCTGTAAAGGGTTAAAAAGTCTCACTGCAATGCATAGGTAAAAGGAAGTGAGTGGGCACCTGGCCAAAAGAGCCAATGGAAAGGCTGCAATTTTTTAAATTTGAAACAAGACTCCCTTTTTGTCTGGGTGTTGCTGTTGTTCTCCTGGACACAGCAGCAGTTATGTTGTAAGAAGCTTGGACCAGGTATGAAAAATCATCAGTATCATACCTAGAAACTACTCATTTAAAACCCCATATGTAAGTAGATCAGGAAGTGTCTGGGAAGACGCAATTAGGTTTATCCCTTTTATTTCATTATGGCTTGTGGATTCCTCGGGGAGAACCCCAGGTGCTTTTGTTTTGCTTGTAACCTTTCAGCTAGACTTCAAGAAAGCTATTCTTGGTGCTTAATTCTTGTAATTGCTCTTTTAAAATTTAGCAATAGCCTGAGTTCCCAGATGTATTTTCTTTCTAATTAACATTTACCTTTTTTAAGACAAGAATTGGATTTTTGTGTCTTAAGAGGTTTGTGCACGTTGCTTAATTAGCTGGTGGCAACAGCTGATTTCCTTTTCTCAGCTCTTCCCCGGAGGGGGGTGATAAGGCTTGAGGGGACCTACAGGAAGGAATTCCCAAGTGCATCTTCCTGGGCTCTCAAAGAGGTTCTGCACTTGGGTGGTAGCAGTATCTACCAATCCAATGTCAGAGAAAAGCTGTAACCTTGGAAGTTTAATACAAGCCTGGAGTGGCCAGTATTAATTTTTAGAATCCTTAGTAGCCCCCCCCCACCTTCTACACTTGAAGTGCCAGGGTGGAAAATTAGCCTTGACAGCACTTCTGCAGTTTAGATGCACTAAGCTTAGTTTTTAAAAATGGTATCTGTGAGAGAGAGAGAATAAAGGGTGAGTCCATAATGGCAGAAAGGATGGGCAAGAAAGAATGAACAATATCTAATATGAATGATTGTTTGTAGGAGGTGAAATTTAACAAGCACACTGACCTCGTAATATTTCTCTACAGTAGTGAAACAAACACTGCAGCTTTGTGCTACAGCAGTGGTTCCCAAACTTTAACAACTTGTGAACCCCTTTCACTAAAGTGTCATGTCGTATGCGCCTCATAAAAAATGAGCATTTGTAGGGATTTTCTCCTTTATTATAAAAGCAGTGATCTTGGAAATATAAAATTTGTTTTAATGACAGGATTATTACACACTATTTTATCATTACAGTATTTTTATTACATTACAAAAACGGTAACACTCTTCCAATATCTCATTTTTCTAGCTCACATCACTTTGAATAAGCCTGTTATAAGACAAGGCTCCTATGTTTCATTAAAGAGTATCAGATGTGAAACAGCATGAAGGTATTTAAGAAGCCAGCTCAGAGTTCCTCCTGCACAAGCATTCAGTCTTGAGCAGTCCAGGCAAACAGTGCACATTACAACAAAGCTTAAACTTGTTCTTCATAATAATTTAAAAAAATACTAGCTGCCTATTTAAATTTTAAAAAACAGCAAAAAATATCCACCTCCTTTTCTATTTCTTATAAGGAGTCTTGAAGTTTAAATCTCCTCAGTGTGGTAGATATGCTTGCTTTGATCTGCTTAGCTCTTGGAAGTCCAGGGGCTCCAGGCTGCTGGCCCCGTGCTGCCTACAGTCCCTAGGGACAACTCTTTCCACCATTAGGGAATTTTTTCCTGAGAACCCCCTGTAACATTTCACAAACCCCAGTTTGGGAACCACTATGCTACAGCATCAGGACTAGAAAGTGAAACTAACCAGACTAGTTTGATTAAACTTAGCAAAGTGCAAAAAATAAACAAAAAACGTTAGTGTTAGATTTGAGATTTCTACATTAAAGGTGAAAGTACCTCTTTAAAAGGTAGTTGAAATTATTATATGAAGCATAAGTCAGGTCAACACATAAAACATTGCACTGGCGCAGGCTGCACCGCTGTAGTGCTAAAGTGAAGCTGCTTCTACACAAATGGGATGGCTTCTCTTGTCAGTGTAGTTAATCCACCTCCCCAAGAGGCAGTAGGTATGTCAACAGGAGCAGCTCTTCTGCCAACATAGTGCTCTCTGCACGGGGGAAATGGGGGGCTAGGTCGATAGAATTATGTTGCTCAGGGGGAGTGGATTTTTTATGTCCCTGAGCAATGTATATAGACCTGGCCTTAGTAATGCTGACAATGTTGTATACTGCATTTCAAGTTAATAATTATATAGCTTGTTTATGACAGTTCACCTTTGTGTAAAAAAAAAAAAAAAAAAAAAAAAAAAAAAAAGTGAAGGTTTGTAAGTTAGTAAATAACCTATTTAGGAAGTAAACATGAATGATATGCAGTTAAAAAAATTCACAAACATGTAAGACAAATCGAAATAATATACTTTATTATCAACTTGTATACTAAATTAAAGTTTTTATTTTAAATGTAAGGCAAATAAAAATATATATGAAAAGTGGTGAACATTATTCAATTTATATTTATAAAAATTTGTCTGAATACAATTTGTTGCAAGACCAACTGTATTTAGCCAGCTAAAATCATATATTTATTTCATATAAATCTATGAATATAACAGATGAGATAACAGTATATAAATAAGTCTTTAAATATTTACACTCATACAGAAACTAGCCAAAGTGGAGCTATAAAGAAGGAAATATTGACTATTAGAAAAATGAGATTACACATTTTGCATACATATGCATTGCACTAATAGTTTAACTTGTGTATTTAATATACATGTTATTAACTTTAGATATATATTTGCATAGAATCATTTTAAAATATGACAATTCTGCATTTCACATCACAGTAAAAGCTATTAGAATAAAAATACCAGCTCTGTCAAAGCCAGTTAGCTTCCTTGCCTGTCAAAATTTAGTCTCTGGCTTCTTGCTTTTAGGAACAAGGAAGATGCTGCCATCTTTTGTTTGCTGCAGTGAGTATTCACTGGGAGAGTAAGGCTTTCCATTTTCATCATGTAGCATGCTGAAGACCTCAAGATACAAGTTGGTAAGCTGCTTTTTCATTAGACGGATGCTTTTGCCATTCTCTCCTTTTTCTTTGAGCAATTTCTCTTTTTCATCCTTTAAATGACCCAAGTCTTGCTCCAGTTCCACGATGTTTTCCAGTTTTCTTTTACGGCAGTTTTGAGCAGCCACTTTATTCTTGCCTCTCCTGCGTATATCACGGATAAGTGCAAGCTGGGCCTCGTTGAACTGCTCCTTAGACATCATTTCATTGAAGTCATCCACAGGAAGGTTGATGATTTTTTCTACAGAGAAAGGGATATGCAGAGCTTTTGCTCTTTGCTCATCTCTTGTGAAATGAGCTTCAAGGTAGCGTGAAGGTTTATCTCTTGTAAATGGAGCTTTGGTGTTACCTGGACTGGCAGGTAGTTCTCCCTTTGGTGTGTTTACACATTGCAGATCAGACTTTTGAGTGCTTGGCCCTAGGGAAGGAGGGACTGGATCATGAAACTGCAATGAATACGTTTGAGCATTGCTCTGTTGCAGACTTCCAGGAGCACTATCCATGTCTTCCATTTCAGAATCACTGTATCCAAAAGCTGCATCTCCAAAGACAGATGATTCAACAGAATGTTCAGGGGATGCAGAACTGGAATGTGCATTCAATGAGATACCAGAGTCAGAATCATTACATTCTAGTGCATTTCCCTGATGGTCACCATTAAAAGCTTTACACAGTGAGAAATCAGAAATATCAATAGGTTCATATGGAACTTCAGCAAATGACTTGTTGACAATGTTTGGTTCTGCTGTGTCACCATTCACCTTTGGATCAACAAAGGTGGAGTAGAAATCTTCAGAAAAGTTGGAGCTTAAACATGAAGTGGTATCTAAAGAGGCCACTCTTAGCTGGCTGAGGTCTTCTGGTGGTAGGATGTTAGAAAAGGAACCCTCAAAAGTGTTGAGGAAATCTGAATTGCAATCAACAGTAATGGGTAACGAGTTGTAGAAGTTACTGTGAATCTCTGATGGCTTGGTTTCTGGGTTTGCAATAGTGGTTACTTCAGCCAGGTTATCATTTTCAATGTTAAGACACTATATGAAGAAACGTTACAAATATAAGTTTATCAATAATAAATTCACAAAATATTTTATCATCTATATCTATAGCTGCTGGATTCCACAAATTTAAGATTTCCCTTCTGAGATCAATATACACATAAAATGGCCATTAAAGCATTGTTATATAACTTGGGTGGTCATAGCACTGCCCATTGCTGTGCTTATTTTATTACTAAGAGGCAGTCTCTGGGGTCTGCAAGTCCTAGCAGAGTATGAATCTTCTTGTTCTCAGCAGAGTCACCAGGTAGATAACATAGCATTCTGGCACCTGTAGTGTCCCAAAATCATACTAATAAACCAAAGAAATGACTTGCTGAAATATGCTCCCATTATATGGAAGCTGGATGCATCCCTCCTGCTCTAGTAAATTGTCAATATGGATCCTGATGCTGCCAAATCTGAATACACCTTAAGCAGGACCATAATACAAATAGATTTAGTATTAATATAGCCAACTTAAAGCCACTGCATACAATTTATTGAATGATATTAGCAAACAACTATCCCTTAAATTTCAAACTATGGAATAGATTTTTAAGAGATCTTTTGTCTTTTAGGTGGTACTCAATGAAGCAGCTGTCTGGTGCAGAGAAATTTAATTTACTATGTAATAAAAAACAGTACTCACATGGGGCTTTACAAACATTAATTAAACCCACATACACTAATGTTAACCAAAAGTAAGTGTTCAGGACTATTATTTTGATGGTCCTGATTGGCTACAAAAACAACATTCTTTCCAACAGGGTAGCAGTCTTAACATTTATGGAAGGAAGCTGGTATCAAAGTATCCCTTCTGTCCTTTTAGAATTAGGCAATTACAAAAATAATTCTGGTCCTCTTAGAGAGCCACACACTGATTGTTCAATCACAAATAAAGTCATACCTAAACTATTTACCAGATGTGAGATCTTTTGGTTTTTCCTTTTCTCCTTAAACTAATCCTTAAACTTAAACCTGTCTTCTCCCTGAAAATTTGTTCAACTTCTACTCAGAATTATAATAGTGACATTTAAGGTTACTTTTTGTATTGTCAGTTTCATTGTTGCTCCTGTATAGTCATTCAATTCCCCGTTTTGGTTGTGTGGGTCTTTCACACAACAACAGGGAAGATTAAAAAAAAAAAAAAAAAAAGGGGAAAAAACCTACAGAAAAATTTATTGTGAAAAACCACAAAAATTAGCAAAAGGAAGATAGGGTCAGAACAGGTGTAGTACCTGATACTGCTTTCTAACTATTTTTTGTTAAATTGACTTGCTTGCACATTGATGGTGTCCTTTTAAGCATTCCTTTGATTGGTTTGCAATCCAAAAGACAGCAATTTTGTGCATGTTAAAAACATTAAAATAAATAATTAAAAATAAACCAGTCTAATTTTACAGTCCAATTTGGGTGCAATTCCAGTAAAAACACTGCAGAGGTGATTAAATAAATAAGCTAGATAGTGTCTGAAATGCTAAGATTAGTAAAAGAGCAAAGTATTTTTAGCCTGACATATTCACTGCATGTACAGCACCTAAGAGAGTTTGATTGTAACTGAAAAACAAATAATGTTTTCATAGAACAAGCAGCCATAACTAGTGGCTAATATACCAATATTATTTTAAAAGCTTTTTTTCTCCCATGATGGAAGATAAATGCAAAATCTAAATAAATGCAACTTCAAAGTTTAATATTAATTGTAAAGACAAATCAAGAAATGCCAAGTTACGAGCCCCACCGCATATGCAATATTGTTTTGTGTTTTATATATATTGTAATATATTAATGTAAATAATAGAAAGTTAAACATTATAACACAAATACTTTTAGAGTAGTATTTGGGGATAGACTAATGGTTGCTGTAGGAACCATAATTTAGAGGTTCCTCACATTTCTGCAGGTACAATTTCAAACACATGACAGTGCAGTAACAGGTTTCTGTATTTAACCAAGAGCCAGCTCTAGAATCAATAAAAATAGAAACATTGTGGCCAGGAAGACAGAATATATTTTCAAACAGTATTAGGTAAATAATCCTCCTCTCATGAAGTCTTCCCTCTTATAATTAATCAAAAGCAGTATATTTTAGATGCTCAATGTACACTGATTTACAAAAACCCTGCAGCTACTAGCCTGATGGGCTTGTCACCATTCCTTAAGAATGACTGCACTGTTATTGTTCTGAATTCTTTGGAGATGTTCTCCCAGAATACTCTGCCATTCTTTCAGCTGCTGCTTACATTAACCCTTACCTGTAGTTCTGGAATGGACAGTAATTCTTCCCAAACTTGCTCTATGTTTTCCATATTATCTACATCAGTGACAGGAGATTGAAGGATTGATGATTCAGGTGGCTGAGTCTGATTAGAAGTAATGAAGATTGGGTCGCTATCTATATGAGCAGGTACTAGCACTTGAAATGCAGCCAAAGAAACCTGGAATTTTATAAATATACATTACTCGGTAAGGCATCAAGCAAAAGCCATTCTTGGTGCTCTCTGCATTATATAACAGATCCACATATGTCCCCTTGAAAGAGTATTAGATAGATCTAAATCACTGTATTTTGCCTAACATATAGTACAATAATGTGAAAATATCCCATTAAGACTCATCATAATAGAAATAAAAAAAACTGCAAATAAGTTGTGCAACAACAGATATGTTATCATTCGCTCCCTCTACTTGCCCCCCCGCCCCCCTCAAAAACCCCACAACTATATTAAGCTTTAGGTTGATATTTTACCTCATTATCATCTACAAATGAGAATGTTTCTGCCAAAAGCTGCATGCAGTCATCAAAGGACAAGGCATCTGCTTCTGGTTTTGAAATATGTACAGTCTACGTAGGAAAGATATGAGAAAAAAATATTAGTTTTTATTTTTGGATGACTGAAGATTCCTCCCTTACAAATACAAACTAAGTTTAGGTAACCAGCAGTTTTATCATCTTATTCACAAGAAAGAGAAATGAAAACACATATACATGTTATAGATCAGCATAAGCGAAAAATTACTGTTTTTTACCTTTGAAAAATTGGTTGTCATGCCTGTGTTGTCTGACTCAACGTGCTGGGCAGGCTGAATAGGAATAAATTCACCTGTTTCTTCATCCAGCTGCAGCTGAGCCAGTAAAGCTTTTTCTTGCTCTTTTTGGAGCTGTTCTTGTCTCTCCTTTTCAAGTTTCTTCTGCTTTTCGAGTTCATACTCCTTCTGTCTTTGACTAAAATCAAAAACTTCACGTCTTGCCCCAAGGTCTATATCTTGCCTCCAAAGAATGTCAATCAAGTTCATGTCCTGTGGATAGGAAAGAAGATAATTTTTAAAAGACAACCTCCTCTACAGCAAAATTGGTTTAAAATGATAAAGCATAGTAATTCTGTACTAAACAGTTAAACTTGTGTAACTGTCTGAGGTTTTCAGGCCTACTAAATCACCTAAGCAAAATGTATGTTTACTTCTAGTTCCAACCATAGATTTTGTTTTTTCTAAAACAGCTCCCAGTTTTATATACAAAATGTGAATAGGCTGATTTCTCATTGTGGCAAGCACGTGTGCATGCGGACGCGCACACACACACTCTGTTTCCTCATAAAGCACATCAATAATCAACACATTACAGTTGGTTATTGTAATGAATACAGTTTGCGAGATGTGGTCATTTGTCAGTCAGCCCAAAGGGCATAGATAGAAGAAGAATTAAGAGACACGTGACTTGATATCAACTGGGTGATTTCTTTCTGTATATATTACATAAAATTTCAAAGTTGATTAAACATATATTGTAAGATGTCGTAACGACTATTAACCACTATATATTATAAAATATATATATATATATATAAGTTAGAGTTCTGTTACTTCATGCTATTAAAAATGAATATTCATTAGAGGCTACAGAATTTTAAAGTCACCAATCTTACTACCATTGTACCTAGAGGAATTTGCAATAAACACACAATTAACAACAATTATTATTAGAGATTTGTAGTTTTAACGGTTACACCAGGTCAACCATACCAAAAGTGTTCCAGTGCTGGATTAGCACAGTTTGTATAAATTAGTAGGTGCCAAATCTGACAATTGTGGCTCTGGCTTATCACTTAATAGAAAGAGAACTTATAAAGAGGCAACTACCTTTGAAGTCAGATATCCCCATACATATTTAATTTGGAAAGTGCAACTCTGTGTCGTCTCAGGATAAAACTAAATTAAGTTCCGCCATTTAGAAAATGCCACTTGATCAATGAATTTTGTTTGGTTATATAATTTTCCCTGTTAGTTAATGAAAATTATATCAATATGCATTTTCTAGTGTTCAAGTATTCAGAATTTTTAGAGGCTGAAATTTTGAGTATATTTTAGTGAGAACAAAATCAAACATCCCAAGAGATCATCAACCAAGAAATTAACTGAGATGATGGAACATAGTTTATGGACATATAGTGCTAATATCTGTGATATAATAAAAAAAGACTAATTTATGAATGGAAAAGATAAGGCAACTGTGTGTTTCAGGAAAAAAATTTCAAAACTACACTTGTCATAAACAGATAGCTAAGGGTTAATGTTTCTTTTACCTGTAAAGGGTTAACAAAGGGAACCACACTCCTGACCAGAGGACCAATCAGGAAACCGGATTTTTCAAAGCTCAGGGAGGGAATTTTGGGGTGTGTGTCTTTTGTCTGTCTCTCTGCTCTGTGCTCTCTCTCGGCTATGAGAGTGATTTCTGTCTCCAGGCTTTTCTAATCTTCTGTTTCCAAGTGTAAGTACAAAAGGTAGAAGACAATAGGCTTATTTGTTTTTTGATATTTACATGTGTGTGTTTGCTGGATGTTTTAAATTGGATACAACTTATGAAAAGGTTTATTCATATTTTTCTTTTAAGTAAGACCGTATATGTAGCCTGGATACAGAGAAACATTTTATGTCTTTTTCTTATAACTTTCTTTTAGAACTGTTTGATTTCTTTTCTTGGTTTCCCTTGTTTTATCCCAGGAATTGGGATACTTCACTAGGACTGGATGGAGGGAGAAGAGTAGGAATCTCTTCTGTTTTCTTGAATCTGTTTGCCTTGGGGAAGGGATTAGATTCAAGGAGTAGTACGTATCTATCCAGGATAACCACGGAGGGCAGCACAGAGAGACAAGAGGAGGGGGGTTATTTCCCTTTGTGGTAAGACTCAGGGCATCTGAGTCTTGGGGTCCCCCCAGGGAAGGTTTTGGGGAGACCAGAGTGAGGCGTACACTGGAAATTTTTGGCTGGTGGCAGCACTATCAGATCTAAGCCGGTAATTAAGCTTAGAGGGTTCATGCTAGCTTCTCAGTTTATGAACGCTAAGGTTCAAATCCGAGTAGGAAGCTAGGACAACACTTCAATAGTAGATACATGCAAACTCACTGCTTAGTCCTGAGCATTTGCGTCACATTAGTACAACAGTAATATTACACCAGCATTCATTTAAATCAAAATTGTATCAGTTCAGATAGCAATCCCAGACTTGGGATAATTTACCTTGCCAAAACAGCAAACCAATAACTTTCTCTTATCTTTATAAACTAGTTTCAACTAGGGCACAAGTTTAAGGCCAACATTTTTATGAGTGTCCATTTTGAAACACAGATAAGTTCAATAATCTTTGCTTTCTTCACTGAAATCTTCTCTGTACCTTTAGTAGCAATACTTAGGGTTAGAAGGAATTAGGATTGCTACTGATTATTAAGGAACTGATTGTTTTTAATTAATTGGTATATTTATAATACCTGCTTGTAATACAGAATATGCATTACTACATATTTACATACATATTTGATATATGTAACAGTAAGAGACTAAATTCTGCTTTATGGCCAGCAGTGAAGAAGCTGAAATTATTTTAGTGGCTGTCCAAGACTGTGGTTTGGTCTCTTCAGATTGGTAGGGTAAACTGAACTAATTAAATTGTGCAGTAACTGAAGATATTGTAATATGGTATGGGTTCATTAAAAGGCCAGTTTACCAGCTGCTCATCCTCTTTTCTTGTAGCAGATTGACGCTAAAAAGGAGTTTCAAGAGTATTTGCAATATGTTTTGGATAAACCTGCAGGATCTGGATTGCAGGGCACGTTCCTGAATTATTGATTTACAAGGCACTATGAGAGATTGTGACTCAAAACATTTCTCATATGACATGTGGGAATGAGATAAAATCAACAGAGTTCTATTTCTCCCTGGTCTCCAACAGACTAGGCCACTGGAATTACAGAACTGTTGATCAGTTTTAGTTTAAATTTCAACAACAAAACTGATCAGAAAAAGAGAATGTGGGAGGTACACCTTGTTCTCTTTAGAGGAGAAATCCATAGCTTTAATATGAAAATGCATCTCCTAAAGTAGTGGTTTTCAACCTTTCTTCATTTGCAGACCCCTTAAACATTTCAAATAGAGGTGCGGACCCCTTTGGAAATTCAACCTGCGGTCCACGGTCCCCTACTATAGATGTCTTAGATTGAAAACTGACTGAACAGAATTTAACTATAAATGTTGCACGTGCTTGGCATGACATTTGACACAGCATGAGAAAGGGCGTTAAACTGTGGGCTTATATGCTAACATCACCAATTTCGGGTTTGGACCTGTAGGTGGGAGTATTCATAGTTTTGATTGATCAGAAAAACAGAATGCCTTTTCTGGGATCTGAAAATTTTCATAGTCACCTTTCATGGACCCCTTAGACATAGTCTGCAGACCCCCAGGGGTCCACGGATCACAAGCTGAAAAACCACTGTCCTAAAGCCATCAGAATACCACTTCAGGCTGTGGGCTTCTAATATCAAAATAAGCAGTGCTGATCTGGATCAGTACTTGGGTGGGAGACCTCCAAATAAAACTCCAGCTGCTCAAAGAGGCAGTTTAGGTATCTCAGTAAGTGATCATCTTCTGAATCATTTAGAAGGAATGCACTATCATAATAATGGAGTTTCAGTGCTGCTATCTTTTGGACAAGCAAGTCAGAGTGCTGACCATCTGAGGTCACTAAACATCTCCCACTTTTCATAAGAGGGTGATTAGCCCCAGTGTCCTGACTGAATTCCAAAAGTGTCAGTTACACTCTGCACACCTGAATTCTATCTAAAACGGTTGTGCAGTATTGCTATATTTTGTTACACAGTTGCTGTGTTCCCCTGACTGCTTTTTTTTTCCAGAGATACTTTACTTATACAAGCTGCAACTATCCTAAAAAGTGCATGAGGTATTTCAATAGACAAAATTAATTCTATGTAGTCTGTAAAAGAGAAGGGCTTTGGAGTTCACTGGAATGAAAGGAGCTATGAAACTTAAATAAATAATTATCCTTTTTAACACTAGTAAAAATTCAAGCAAATTCTGTTCATGGGGGAGGGTCATGTTCTACTCAAGATATTTTAGATGTCAAATTTCCACTAGCAGGATATTTAAATGAAGACTACCTTTTAAATATGCTATATGTATTTTAACATTTTAAACCAATAACTTGAGTATTATTGCCATTATCAACAAAACGTACAGAAGTTTGGGCATTATTCCAAAGCATCAGGTCAAAATATAGGAAACGCCTAACAATCTACTCTAAAGTGGTTTGATTAAAGCTATTTTAATATAAGTATCTGACCCTAAAGAGTTATTTTCTAACTAACATATTTTCTACAAACTTGTATGTGTGATATGTTAAGCCAGAAAGGTTCAAGTGGAAGTGCTGATGGGAACAGCAGGTGCACGCTAATGTCCAAACTAAATTAAATGCGTTAATAATTCCATGTCAGATTTATAAATGGTACATGTACACACACGTCACTGCTGCTTTTCAGAGCCCGGCTTACCACATCCTTAATACAGAAGGCATTTACTGTAAGGGCTCTAGTGGTGCACCATGTGACTTACTTCACAAGTGGCCGTTTGTTCTCTCTCCTCAGTTGCGTAAGCTCTTGCATCATGTCAGAGGAAATAATTGTTCAGGCAAAAGCTAAAAAGAGGAATGCCGAAGGAAGAAGCTGGGCCGTCTCAGTATTAGGAAAATAATCTGTTATCTGAACTAGTTTTTCCATCAGGGATATTTCCCCCTAGTTTAGGCTAATAGTTCAATCCTGGTTTCACTGAAGTAAAGGGCAAAACTGATTTTAAGGGTGCAGGATTAGGTCTTAAAAAAAAAAAAAAAATCTAAATTTCCACACCTCAAAAAATATGTTTTAAATGGAAAATACAAAGCATTATGTGTATGTCACATCCCTCAGTATCATAGTCCAACTATTTCATGCTTCAAATGGAGCTGTGTGTGCATAGTACCTTTGAAAATTAGACTAACAATGATTTTGGGGGCTTTTCCTTTACCAATCTATAAATGGAGGAAAAACCACCTTTCCAATCAGACATGGATCTGCTTTTCTCTTCCATGGTCCCTGCAGTAAACGTTGCCTTCTGCTCAGTGTTTGTTTTTTTGTTCATTTAGTGATACACTGTTCCAGAGTCTTTTCCAAACTACACTGCTAACTTATACAGCTTTGGACTAGTAAAAGCAGTTTTAATAAGATAAGCATAAAATGTTAAACAGTTCACATTAAGCCACCATCTGGCCCCCAGTGGTAATTTTCATGTTTTAGATTAACATATCAGCATTTGCCATCTGGGTTGTCTGTTGTACATTTTATGTGAAACTCTGGATTGCAAAGTTTGAATATAAACTCTTATTGCTCTTAAGCAAACATATTTGCAGTAGGGTAAACAAAGGAGAGGAATTCTAGATCTATCCATCCATCCATGTTGTATTTGTTATTTTCATGGACTGGAAGATTTTTGTGGTTAAAACTGTAATTTTAAAAACTGCTCGTGTTGGATTTGGGGGTTTTAATTCAATTTTTGGAGCACAGGACATTTACAGGTAGAGATGATAAAACTGAAACATCTGATGATATAAGTGTCACCCTGGAAAACAATCCACCATCCCAAATGGAATTTTCACAAACCATTTTCATCTAATCACTTCTGACAGGGCACATTAATGCTGTTTTTTTAAGCAGAGTCACATCTTTTGTCACAAAGAACCCTACACAAATTGGGACAGCTTTAGCAACAGAGATCCCAAATGGAATATTAATAGAAACGATATAGCAAAGAATGATGAGGTGTCACGTGTGAAAAAAAATGTCAAGATAAAATTTCTCTCTCTCTCACACACACACACACACACACACACACACACACACACACACGTATGTAAAGGTTGGAGCAACAGATGCAGGGATGGTTTACAGAGACTATGAACTCAGCAGAGGGAAGGGAGCCCCAGCTTTGGACACCATTCAAATAAGGAGAGAGAGAACTGCTGCTCCCTTCAACAGGAGAGGAGTGGGCAAAGCAGCTCAGGCATTGCTAGTTGTTTTGCAGGAAGTGAGAGGAGTGGATAGGGAGCATCTAGAGCTGCAGCTGTGATCACAAGAGAGGAAGGGATGTGACGAACAGAGCAGCTTCTGAGCTACTACTCCACAGACTAGGCGGGAGGAAGAGCACAGGGCCAAGTGCAAGAGAAGGAGCTGGAAGCCTTTTGCTCATTAGGAAAAGGGGAACAGAGCGGCAACAATAGCAATGGCTGAGCCCCACCCCACCACTTCTTGCACGGCAGGACTGATTTGTTTGGGCAGTGTGGGAAGTCTCGTGATTTTAATCACAAGATTCAATATTTGGTTGTTTGATTTTATTTTTAAATACTCAGACCCTGGAATCTTATGATTAGGAGAAATTCTCATCTTTTGTTAAAAATACATTTCTAGCCCTTATGGCTGCAGAGAAAAGCTTGAAAACATGACCTCAGAGAACCCCAAAGGCCCAGAAAGCAGATAACAATTTTCTTGTTTTAAGTTCATTTTTTAAAAAGTCTTGATTTTTAAGACCATCTTATAATTTTTGGGAGCCTGACTCATGATTTTTAAACATTTAAGGTTGGCAGTGGTGGAGGTGGGGGAGAAGAGGATTGTTTGATGGCGGTGTAAAAATGACACACAGATTTAATTGGGCACAAGAATTGACTGGGAGAGCAGAAGTAATTTATTTTGGAAGAATGAAGATGTGGCAGTGTCAATGAAATAAGCATGGATTTGGGGACCTGGCAGTTCAGGTAATTTGATTCCAGACCACATGAAGAACAAGTAGAGCAAGCTGTGCCTCATGAACAGTAGGAAGGCCAAACCCCACCCTAGCTCAGCCATTATGGACCTGGCTGCTGACCCACACTGTAAGCCAAGACATAACACTGGGTAAGTGAGGATATTGGTGTGAGTTGGGAGATCAGAGGCCTCTCCTCTCTATCTTTCATACTTGTCTTAAAGACCCAAATTACTTAATATGTTTTGAATGAGGATGAATCAACACCCTTTGACCACTGCTGCATAGGCTTCTGGATCACCTTTTTATTTCTTCTGGACTCCATTGTGCCTGTCACTGCCACTACATCCTCTCAAACTAATTTTAAGCATTTTTTTTTAAATATTACATAAGAGGGGTCCCCCAATGTGCCTGAACAACCCCTGGCTTTACAGAAAGGATATTCCTCTTCATCTGTTAGGTAAATTCCATTCTCTATCCAGGTGGCTATTCTTGCTGCACGTCCTGGCCATAGGTCCCAATACATACTTCATCCTCTGTTCAGAGAACCGAGATAGGCTCATCCCCTCACATTTCAGTGTTTGTTTAGAAACAAACTTAAGTTTGACATTGGGAGAGAAAAATGTTTTATTCCACAGTTTGTCAAATTACCACAGTTATCTAGACATGTATTTTAGCTTATGCCAGCTAAAACAGTTATAATCTGATTAACTGAATCTAGAACCTCCCAGATACCATCATGCACCTGTGAATGCAGACTCATGCTGTTTGTCCAAGTATAATCACTATATTCAACATACTGCAGCTCTTGTTATACACCAGTACACTCTAATATAAATACACAGTTACCAGTATGCTCTATTATAAAACACAAAAAAGGTTATCTTGTCTGCGTTGCCCAGTGTTAAATAAAAGTTGCTAGGAATGTTATCTTGGGCTATTCTAAATATGCATCAGAGGAGAAAGACATATTGATTAGTTGATTTTATCCTTTGGATGAAATACTCCAATAAAATCCTCCCCATCAACGCCACTACTCCAGGAATATCAATTTTAAAAAGTGAATGATTAATATATTTTGTCTGAAATTAATCTTCCTGGAACAGTTTCAGCTCATTCAAGGTGTGAGTGTGAGAACTGTACTTATTTGCTCCTCACAATTTGATACTCTTCCCCAACAACATACATTAGTTTATAAGTCTCTGTCATGCCCGACAGTATGGAAGGATCCTCGTAAGTTTCCATATTTACAAGACAACAAAAGCACTAGAAACAAGCAACATTTCACACAAACTCCAAAAGAGGCAGGGCAGTGTGATGGACAGGGTTAAGGAGAGCTGGAGAATTCACTTAGCACTTCTAGATGATGAGCTAAAATCAATTTAGGATGAGATGCAGCTGGGGAGAAGCTGGACAGTTACTATAAAGGAGGGGCTTCAGGAAGCCTGGGGGACAATAGACGGTGGGATCCTCTCTTCAGAAGAAGCTCTGACAAGATGTCAGGAAATACACTGAGCAGGCCCCAGTGATGAGCCCTGATTAAAAGATCTGGACTTCTTGAGAGAGCCCAGGAGGTATTCAAGAGAGGAATGGAAGGTCAAGCACAGGAACGCAGAATTTGGTGTAACTTTGTATCTTCACCTGGGATTTTTTAAGAGGACTACTGAGGGATCCTTCCAACCTCCTGATTGGAAATAGAGGTGAACCTAGAGAGGCTGTGGATCCTGGTAGACAATGGCTTGAGGAAGCTGTGGAGAAAGGCCTGCTGACAGGTTGAGGTGGAAAAAAGCCCAGGGAGTTAACAAAAGGTGGGTCTAAATAGACAGACCTTGCCTGCTCATTACAAGGGTCTTGGGTCGGAACTCAGAAAAAGAGGGAGAGCCTGGCTTTCCCTAGCTGCCACCAGGGAAGGTGGCATGAAAACTCCTGATATAAGGGGATAAATTCTTGTGAAAGTCCTGAAATTAGTTTAAGTACCATAGGGTCCATAGTTGGGAGCCTAAGGCCTAGACTATACTACAAGGTTAGGTCGAATTCAGGCACGTTAGGTCTATTTAAAAATGAATGCATCCACACAACCAACCCCGTTCTGTCGGCTTAAAAGGCTCTTAAAATTGACTTCTGTACTCCTCCCCAGTGAGGGGAGTAGCACTAAAATCGACTTTGTTGGGTTGAATTTGGGGTAGTGAGGATGCAAATAGACTGTATAGGCCTCCAGGAGCTATCCCAGAGTGCTCCAT
Organism: Chelonoidis abingdonii; assembly: GCF_003597395.2. Classification (NCBI taxonomy): domain Eukaryota; kingdom Metazoa; phylum Chordata; order Testudines; family Testudinidae; genus Chelonoidis; species Chelonoidis abingdonii. The sequence goes on along the minus strand of NC_133778.1, from coordinate 36,642,865 downwards.
TGTGACCGCTTTGGACAGCACTTTGAATTCCGATGCACTAGCCAGGTACACAGGAAAAGCTCTGGGAACTCTTGGATTTTATTTCCTGTTTGATCAGCATGGGAAACTCAGCAGCACAGGTGACCATGCAGTCCCCCCAGAATCGTAGAGCACAGAATGTTTCTACGCTTCCCCTATCATCTCTGTCCCTGAGGTTATCGCAGATTAGAAAGTGAAAAAAAATGCACTCGCAATGACATGTTTGAGCTCATGCAGTCCTCCTGCATTGATAGGGCACAGCTTAATGCATGGAGGCATTCAATGGCAGAGGCCAGGAAAGGACATAATGAAGCGTCTGTTGAAGGAGCAAACAGACATGATGATGAAGTGTCTGTTGGAGTTGCAGGAAAGCCAACAAGAGCACAGACCCTCACTGCATCTACTGTATAAACCACCTATCCTCATCCCCATGTTCCATAGCCTCCTTACCCAGATGCCCAAGAATGCAGCAGGCCGGGGGGGGACCCTTCAGGCACCCAGTCACTCCACTGTAGAGGATGGCCAAAGCAACAGAAGGCTGTCATTCAAACAATTTGATTTTTAGTGTGGCTACAATAAGCAGTGTGCCCTTGTCTTTCCCTCCTCCCCCACCCAGGCTACCTTGTCCATTATCTCCTTTTTTAAAATTAATAAAGAATGCATAGTTTCAAAAATAAGTTACTTTATTTCGAAAGGGGGAGGATGGTTGGCTTACAGAGAATTAAAAATCAACAAAGGGGGTTGGCTTGTGAATATTATTTCTGGACGCTGACATCTTACTCAGCATTACATACTAGTTTAAAAGGTTTATTTCTCATACCAATTGTTGCACTCCCTGAGAACCATACAAGAATTAAACAGTTGGTGAGGCTAATGGATACATGTAGGGAATTTTGAGTTTCTCTAGATTTTTCTAGCAGATTCTTTGACATTTTGCTATATAAATTATTCTTTTCAAACATTCTAAATATGTCTTCATAAGTTTATGAATTTATATCTAGTAGTAGTTTTTAAATGGACTTCTCTTTTATCAAGTCCTACCATATAGCATGGAATTTCAAAGGGCCAAGCAAAGTGACAGTTCCTAGAATTATCTTCCCACAACTCCTAATCAATCCAGAGGGGGGAGGAAATATCAGCTCCTCTCATTTCTGTGCCTTGAAGGATGCTGACATGCCTATGCTTTACTAGTAGAATAAACAGTGATTGCAAGTATCTGATTTTTCAAAGGTCAGTCCTAGCATTCATTGCCATAATTGTGTCATGTATTACCTCTGTTGTCAACTTCACCATTTCTACCCCTTAACTGCTAGGCCAAAGGAAGCCATTAGGAGTCTTGATTTAGTTTGAGAGTAAAAGCTGACTTTTTCTCCCCCTTGAAAAAATCCAAGTTAAGCGTCCTAATCCTGGCTGGTCATCACTGTCTCCCAGATTCTTGAAACTGCAGTCTTAAATCACTTGAAGTTCCAGGTTGATTGCTGAGCTATCAATAACCAAATTATATACAGTCCTACACATTTTCACTTCTTTAGCGTTCCAATGTAATGCAGGAGATGGTGATCATACTTCGTCTTTTAATCTTAATTATATTGTTTATATAGGTTAATCTGAGATCCACCCACTATACACAAAAATGATCCATATCCCCTTGACTAGTCCAAAAAACGTATCTCTGGTCTCTGCTTTCATAAAAGAATTTGGCCTTGTCCACAATCTTCCTACTGTAGCTGCATCTTATATTGGCATACAAGAGCTTCAGCCTTAAGCTATACCAGCGAACGTGCTTTTATGCCAGTATAAGTGTATATGCACAAGGGCTTATACCAGCATAGCTATGTTGGTATAAGTTTTAAATCTAGACCAGGCCTTAGTGAATTAACATTATTTCCAAACAATATCAACACACTGAGTCCAGCCTCCCTTTGGTCAAATTACACACACACACACACACACACACACACACACACACACACACACACACACACACATTTTTAAAATATAAGCCAAATTCAGAATCCTTCTCTCAGCTGAACAAATACAGAGTTTTGTTATTTCTATACTGTGTGTTTTATTGGGAGTATTACAACACGATTCTATCAACTAGCTAATAGAACTAGTGTATATAGACTTACAATAGATTACACAGAGTGCCTAAGGAAATTGGGTGGGTCAAGCAAAAGGATCTGTTAAGGAGTGGGTTTGGCTTCATTAGTTTTTACATGTTTGGTATAGCAACAAAAATCTGCACTGCTGCAACAGCAAGTGGATTAAGCGGTTCTGTTGTGGCTCACTTTTGTAACTGCTATCTAATCACTATATGCAGTACACAGCTCCATTTTTAAAGGTGTTTGAATAGCAGGCATCTCAGTGGGAGACCTACTGTACTTCAGGAAAGCGAGTATTAATGCAGTTTTCTTTCCAAGTTAAACTCAAGTCTACGTCATACTAAATTCAATACATGCCAACTTTATTTACATCCTTAGGTACATAAACAGACATACACCATAAAACACACATTTTAATTCACCAGGATCTAAAGAAGTGCTGCCATCTCAACCATAGCTACACAGAAGCATTTGTTTGTATGTCAATCCATTTGAGACACTGAATCTACATTACTTGGAAAATCATTACCTGGTAAATGATGTCTTCAAACTATCCTTCTATACCTAGTCAGGCATGTACTATGTGTGAACACTGCCACAAGCTATTGATTGATTTATGTAGGAGGGTTTTTATGATAATGGTGCAGTCATCTGGGAAACATGATCCAGGCAGTTTACAGAACACTTTTCGTCCTTCTAGATTTGTTTTACTGGATGTAAGATGGATGAACATATAACCAGATAAAGAACCTAATGAAGTGCAAAGAACTGGCTATTTGTTACTATTGTGGTTTCACCAGGATTATCCAAATTTTGGATAAGCCTGTTTTGACCCAAATATAAGAACACATCTGTCCTTACAGAGATCCTAAATAAATATATGAAAAAAATTCAGTCTCAATAAACACCCATCTACTATAAAATTACTACTTATATTATTTGAGCTTCAATTTAGTCCCTCTCCAGTGACAGTTGTCCATGTTAGAGAGAGACAGTAGATGGTTGCTACAATTACACCTTGCTGTTGGGGATGAAAGTGGGGAGTTCTAGTAGAAAAAGCAGCATCTATCACCAGGCTCTCTCTCATCCTTTGTTGTTTGTACCACAGGGGACTTTTAACTAGAAAAGCGTGGAAATGACTGTCCTCTGAACAAGTTAAATATCTTCTACGTAAGTTAGATAAGCCATGCAGTTTACTAGATGTTGCACTAGCACACAGAATTTTATCCCATCAGCCCCCATTCTTAGGCATGGGAATCCATTCCACAAAGTTGAATCAAGTTCCAACATGAACCAATTCTACTTTGATTCCGAACTGGGTGGACCAGTACTGTAGATTCATGGTCACTAGAGCCCATCATCACGACCGGCGCTAGGGTTTCTCGCGCCCTAGGCGCACGGCCATTTCACCGCCCCCCGCGCTGATCCCGCAGCTCCGGTGAAGTTGCTGCAGTCATTCCTGCGGAGGGTCTGTTGGTCCGTGGCTCCGGTGGAGCTGCTGCAGTCATGCCTGTGGGAGGTCCACTGGAGCCACGCGAGCAGCCAACAGCCCGCAGGCATGACTGCAGCAGCTCCACCGGAGCCGCGGACCAACGGACCCTCCCACAGGCATGCCTGCGGCAGCTCCACCAGAGCCACCTGCCGCCCCGCCCGGCAAAATGCCGCCCCCCAAATAATCCTGGCGCCCTAGGCAATTGCCTAGGCTGCCTAAATGGTAGCGCTGGCCCTGCCCATCATATATACACACAGCCAACCTAGGAGCAAAAAAGAGCTTAAGATAAAGTTATGTTTGTGGCAGCATTAACTCTATTCACTTATGCATTACAATATTCTGTTTACATCCGGGGAAGGATTAGAATAGTTCTCAACATCTCAGCAAGTTGACACTTTTTCCTGGTGGCTGTCAGCCTGTGCTCCAGAAACTTAGAGGTTTTTTTAAATGGAACCTATCCCCGATCATTAAAAAGACAACCTTCAAAATGTTAAATGTAACATGATGCATTGTTATCCTGAGGCTTCAAACAGCCTGAAGTAATAAAATTAATAGAAGAGAATTGTTGCCAATCGCTTGAATGGGCAGTTACCTCTGGAGGGAAAACCACAACTTATTTTTACCCCAATCTGAAACCCACAGGTGCTGGAAGTAGGGGTGCTGCCACACACACCCTAGCTTGAAATGGTTTCCATTGTATACAGGGTTTACAGTTTGGGTCAATGTCTCTCAGAATCCCCATGATAAAAATTGTTCCAGCATCCCTGCTGAAACTTGCTTTAAAAAAGACATGATCACACATTACTTCTCAATTAATACATCATAACATTTGTTATCTTAAATCCACATGTAACATCTCCCCAGGATACTTAATTTTGTTGATACTGCACATTTTCTTCTCAACAGTACAGCTTTCCTTAGGTGCAATTCAGAGGACACAGTTACCTACAGAGAGAGCTGTAACAGATGGGCAAACTTTCATTATTATTCAGTTATACTTATCCTGTAGCATACTTAGAGTTTACTGTGTACTTTTTATAATCCATGAGTCTTCTTTATGAATGCCTGGAATACACAGTAGTACACAATACTTGAAAGTGTAGTACCAAGGTTATAGAAAAAAATGTATGATACTGTATTTGAGAAATAGTATTCATAGTAGAAATAGTGTGCATTTGGGCCAGCTCATAATGCATACGCACAAGAGCAAAGTTCAAGATTGTCCACCAATCTTTACCGTCATTCATAACTTTAGAGTCCTTAACAATGCAGCCTTAATATACTCTTATCACAGTTTTCTATGAAAAAAGAAATAAAAATCCACAGCATGGAGCAGTTTGGATAGGCACCACTGGAATGCCCTAGTCAAGAGATCTTAGCAGGCCTGCAGCAGGGAGCCCCAATCCTGCACATATTTGCCATTGTACCAGTTTTACCTCACAAAACACACACCTGTCTGGAGCAAGTAAGCCATTCAATCACACAAAGCTCTGCCTTCTTTAGTGTCCTTCACCAGCCTCATGCTGGCATTATTAATCACTCATGACTCAATCCTGCACCCAGTGAAGTCATTGACTTCAATGGGAGAAGGATCAAATCCTTGCTACACTTGCTTGACATACAGTTTTTTTTCCTCCAGTCAGTCATGTTTTGATCTTGCAAAGTTGTTTTAATTGAAATGGCACTTCTCACTGACAGCTCTTTTCCCATTCCAAAATTCAGCCTCAAACCTACAGACATTGATATAACCACACCAAAGAGGGCAGGGGGAGTGGAAATCATAAGTGGTTTTTCACTATAACAGGGAAAGAGTATATTTTGTTTTTTCTTTTCATGGTCATAAACTGATTAACTGTTTTGTTTAAATGTTCCAAAAAATTAATCAATCTTTTATTACATAAAATTGTGTACATCTCCTGCCCTAAAATTGAGAATTTCTGAAAGCTATGAGTGATGAAAAGAAGGATTCGGAAAGGCAACAGTTATGTAACCATAACCTTTGCCATCTTCATTGTTCCCACTCCCACTTAGAGGTATTATACAGTTAAAACCACCCAGATAAAATAAGACAAGACAAAAGAACCAATATTAATGATACATAGTTGACAAGTCAAAAGTGAGAGTGCAAAGGCAGATACCTCACCAGTGTACATATTCATGGCAGTTGTGCAGGAAAATATAGGCCCATTATTGCACACAACTGCACTTTATAAAACGATGGGTCTTTATGTCCTCACTTTGTAAAGGTACTGCATAGCACTCAGTTTATTACCTTGAAATGAGGAAGGAATGAGTTCATCCTACTAAGATTTTACCCTATTGTTCCAGTACATTTATGCATTTTAAAAAACTTCTTACACCATTCACCAAATTAAACCAAACAATCCCCCCTTCCATCCCCGCCACCCAAAAAAAAAAAAAAAGTCTGCCCCCTCAACGGATTCTGTCCCCTACCTCTTTGCAAGGCTCCTCTCCTGCAGCTACCCTTAACTACTTCCTAGTGTGCCTGGGAGATTCTCTGCCTCCCAGCTCCTCCTATAGCTAAGCTATCTGCTCTCACACTGTTACCCCTTCCTAAAAAACCTAGTAGCTCTGGGACTGCTCTGCTCCCTGCCTCCTCAAAAAAAGGGGCAGAGGTACTGAATGAGAGACTCCACAGAGCTATGCTGGCCAAAACAAAATGGTTGGCAAATATGAATAAGATTATATCATTACATCTTTCTTACCCCCAAGATGTAGATCTGTTCCATTTACAACAAGATGTTTTACAAATACTCATTGCTGAAATAAACTGTTAAAGGTACGGAAATCATGAGACTTTAAACCCAAGGTCACTCAATGCAATGTCTGTTAAACATTTATTAGTTTTATGTAATAACTGTATCTGTTATCTTAGCAGAAACAAACAGATTGCTTGTACATTTATAATCCACATATTTATACAATAAATATATTAAAGGTGACCAGCAGCTTTGTTTTAAGGTACAACCTTAAAATCAAATGCAGGCTGTGCGCCCCAAACAAATGATGTAAGAGGGCTTTTCTGCACACTTTAAACATTTTCTAGGGCTGCAACATGTTATCTCCCACAACTGCTGGCTACAGTTCGATAAAAGGCTCCAATGTGCATTCAGTAAGAGAGGTCATACTCAGTGTTGAACTATGATAGCGAATACAGGCTGCCTGTAGGATTAAGAAAGTCTAGTTCTTCCCCAAACCAGTATGCGTAGCTTTGTAAGTTTTCAGTGTTATTCTGTATGCTATAGGACAGAGACAACAAGTCTTTTTTTGCTCTAGAGTGAAAGAATGGCACTTGAAAATAAAACCAGTTTTTACTGTAGCTCAGAACCACAGTCCATTTTATACAGCCTTTCCCCTCTACCTCTTATCACAACAACTGTCTTTGGTTGAAGAAAGTTAGATGGAATTCCTTTGGGAATTCATCAATACCACTCTTAGCTCAGCTAAACAAGTCTTTATTTCCCTACAAGGGTCAAGCTCTCTGTCATCATAGCAGTGACAGCTCAGTGAAGAAATAGGCTAGGCTGGTAAATCAAGCAAGTACAAGAAGGTTATCCCCAGATACAGCACCCTTGGCTTGTTCTCCTCCCTCCTGTCCTTGCTCTGTCCTACCCTGGGGTTCACCAGAATGATCTTACCTCTGCCGCTTCACCCTGTGTGTGCTATGTTATATAGGTGGGGGTGTGAGATAACCCATGTGGGCTACCGCCTCAGGACGACTCTCGTGGTGTTGTTAAAGTTGACACCACTGTTAGAACAGAGTGAAAGAGAACTTTATAAAAAAGCACTCTGGGGGCAGAAAAAGGAGAAAAAACACACTTATCTGATTTCCTCGGTAGAACGCTTGCATTCCCTAAAAGGTATGGCAACATTAACAACAGCAACACCACAGTGAATGCTGGGGCATATTATTCAAGAGCTGAAGAATGGCAATTTACTGATGTACAAAACAGAAGAAGCACAATTATCCTGAATATCTGCTGACAAATTATGGTTTGTGTGCTGAATGTTCCAAGTCAACAAGGTAACTTTTTATTTACTAGATCACTTCTATAAGTACTTGCGTTAATTTTCCAGTAGAAGATACTATGGAAGAAGGCAGAGATTTAACTTCTTCTTGTCTAAAATTAGAAGCAACTTGTTAGGCAAAGGAACAGGATTATAACATGTAGGTCATGGCTTCAGGAAAATACAGTAGAAGGAGGATCCCAAATTCTAATTCTGGCTGAATCATTTTGTCCCCTTGGGCAACTTACTTGACCTCCTTGTGCCAGAGTAAACAATAGGAAAATTAGATTAAAAATAGGTGGTCACTAAAAATATGAGCTAAAATATTCTGGGCAACACAGTGAATTCACATTATAAAAGATTAGTAATATTTTAAATATATTTTAAAATAAATCTCTGCTAGAATCTAACATTGACGTATGGTCACGTCATAACGACTTTGTAATATTTGGTCACAACGCACACAATTTATTAAAAGCTTATTTTTCAGAGTATCACATCTATTTGCATTTACAATAATGCTATGTTTCTGATATAAACAGTACAGAGATAGTCCAGATCATTCTGTAAGATCTTTAGAGATTCCTACCAACAACTTAATTACTTAAATGGCTGCCATTTTTCCTTTTACCAGCAAAATAAATATAGAGGGTTATCTATAGACATCCAGAAGAGTTAAAAGGTGAGCAATGATTCCCCAATGTGGACTGGAAAGGCCAAGTTCCTAATGCAGCAGATGGAAAGGGGTCAGAACTTCATCTGGCGTATATCTGTGCAGTTCCAATGAATTCAGTTGAGCTATACCAATTTACACCAGCTGAGGAATTGACCCAAGGTTCCTACATTTAAATTATATTCTCAAATTCTATTTGAGAGAGTTATGGAACACAAGAGAGAAACTATTATGTGTTCCTTTCTATTAAAATGTCTGTCCTTATGTTATGCCAGCATAAGACACATAACACACTATTTCTTCATGCAAGGTTTGTAGCCCAAATAGTCAAATTAAAAATTCAGAATCCAACTGTCAGAAGTTTGATTCTGAACTTCCTAACTTTTAACAACTTTTTTCAAGTTACAACACTGTAATGAGATTATTTTTAAAGTACTTCTGCTTTCAGTCTTAAGAATAATAATGATATGGGAATTTACTTAGGAATCTTAAAAAATCCCCATCAAGATCATTTATACTTTTCAATAAAATGCATACTGCATTTGACTAGTGATGCAATAGTTGAGGCTGTAAATTTAAACCTTACACTGACTTCTGAGTGCATAACCAATCCTCTGCAGAATTACTGTTGAAAATCTGCATAGACTGATGTATAAACAGCTATTTTGCTCAAAGATGTTAAAAGTACCAGTGGAAATTCCTTGAATTTAAGATGTTTGATTAACTTAGAAGGTGAGCAGAGCTTCTAAATTCCTAGATTCAGAGTTAACTTGCTTATGGCCTTATGTACCCTAGTAAATTTTAACGTGCAATGCATGGGCCCCATAATGGACTTTGAAATTCTGTATTGTCACATATCTTAAACAGTGCACACACAGGTGATCACACCATTGACTAAACTAGATTTGCCCTAAAGATGTCTAACCACCATATCATCCACCATGTCAATCTCTACCAGTGCAACATCAGTGTAGATGATAGGCACTAGCTGCAAAGGAACAATTAGTCCACTTACCACTGTTTCAGAATATACCAGTCACTCCTTGGGTGGCCTCTCTGGTTAAGTTTGCCTGATACCAAGTTTTCCCAGAATCCTGTCACTTGTAGAAACTGAGCTGCACCAATTTTTAGATCACGATGCACATAACACTCTAACCCACAACCCTTTCTTTGAGATCACTATGTTAGAAAGCAGCTTTTGGAGCACACCTCTGAAGAAGCCAACCTGTGAAAATGCTGCACGATAGCCAAAGACAGAAATTAGGGCACTTGTTAACATGTGAAGTCATGAGATGATTTAGGTGCAACTAAACCTAATTTGGAATATCCTGTTTTATGACAGAGTGTCCAAGCATCTTGCCCAGCAGTATCTATCACTCTGGGAAACTGCCAGAAGATAAAGGGACTGAAGGTCCAACATATTGAGATGTGGAATGCCAAAAGCAGCTAGGGGCAGGTAGAAAATCCTGACTATTTTATGCCATGGTGCTTGTAAGTTTTGAGCAGGATACTTCAAATAACATCCATTCCAGTGGCACAATCACTGTTCCATCCTAATTGCAGTGGCGAGCAGGGAAGTACCACTCTTAGTCACAAGCATTTCAAAAAAGATAAAAGGAATTTCCTCTTAGCTTGTTATGACCAAGCAGCCATGAAAAGATTGACTAGCTCCATTTAGTCATAGCAACTTTTCTTTAGATGAGTTCTGTGAAGATTTTTTTCAAAGTATCATAATGGGATATTAATCTCAAATGCAGCAAATAGCCAAGCCCTCAAGAACAAAACAAAAACTGATTTTTTTTTTTAAAAGGGGTCTTGACAGATTAACACACAAGCACAGTTAACTTGTCAAATATGTAAACCATGTTTTTGCAAGAGGCTCTGCCTGGATTATATCATACTTACAAAATACAGCATGCAATAACAATACAACAAACAGTAATAATTTTTAAATTGCAACTGGGTAACTTTTTTCAATGTCACACAGCAACAAAGAAGGCCTTTCCTTAAAAGGTTTGAAAGAATTTAAAATTAATTTTCAGCTCCAGTTTTAAATCCTGGAAATTTGACATTTTCAGTCTGATTGTATACCACTTGGTGCTGATATTCTAGGATGCCATTAAATTCAACTGATATTTCTTTACTCTTCCTTTTTAGTTTTATTGCTCATTAAAAAAAAAACAAGTTTGTCTTGGAGAGTGATGTCCTTGGTCTGTAACACAGGTACAGAAATGGTTGGACAGTACAGGCTTCCCTGTAGTAATGTGCCTCAGTTCTGACCTGAACGGACCTCCTCAAGACAAAAAAGAGTTTATTTCAGTACGGACCCTTTTAAGGCTGCTGACAATATTCCCAAACACCAAGTGTGGTTGTTTGATGTGGATGAATGTAAAGTTAGAAACTGGACTTAGCAAAAATTAAAAAAGGTATATAATCAGTGTAGAAAGACCTCATGATCTTCACAGTATTGTATATGCTGTTAGTCTCCTAAGCAAAAGTTGCAAACACTTAAAATCCCAGAATTTCATGTGTATGCCCCTAGGAAACTAATTTACCATAACTGACAGTGTGTATGTACATGGCCACCATTTCATCACACTGTTCTACCTGCTTCCCTATGCTTAGGAGGTAGCAGAAGACGGACATTCAGAAAAGGCCTGCTCCCAGAGGACTTCAGAAAGTAGATTTCATATCAGTTTTTAATCCCCTGCCCATTCAAAAAGGAGGAAGTTGTTTCAGAAAAGCACAATACTCTCATGGCTGCTGCATTTCTTGTTGGAGGGCCATTCAGCTACTGATCTAGAATTAAGTTGTTATGAAGGACTAGCATTTTGCCTTCCATTATCACAGGGGCATTTTTTCAAATAATGAAGCAACAAATACTGTAGGGTTGGTCAAGGGTAGGGCCTTTCTAAAGGGACTGTGCTAAGAGATATAGCCATTACTGTATTTGAACAGTAACATTTCTAAAAAACTTTAATATACATTCCAACTGCACAGCTAAATTTACACTGAGCCAATTAGTCTAATTTACATCTTCATGCTGTTCTGCAGCATATAAATTACCGCAATGAATTTTACTCAATGTCACATTAATATCTGTGCTAGGGATTAGAAAAAAATAATTAAGAGGGAACAATTATACTGTTACCAAAAATAAGCTTATTTTAAAGCTTTATTATGAGACCCACTTGTTAACATTTCCATACTATGACTCTGATGCATCAAATTGTCATTTTTGTGTTAATTGTTATGAAGTGAATGTAAGAGACTATGTAACATAAAACCAAAGCAGACATGAAACCATGTATTCAATCACTGTTTTAGTTTATCGGTGCTAGGGCTACAATAAAATGTCTGTTACAAAATCTGAGCAAGTATTTTAGAAAGAATTCAAAATGGCTGGAGACTAGAAACAGAGGAGGCTTCATAAAAAAGAAAAAAAACTGTTCATCTCCAAAGAGGTCACATAACTACACCACCATTTTTCTCCACATTTGATGACAGTAAATTTCTCAGTTATCCAAATAACTTTATAAACCAAATTCACAGCCCTAGTTAGGGCTTAAGACATTTCCGTGCTTGGAAAGGGCTTTGTTTAAAACATGTATTCTTGGGTCACAAGGATACAAGCTGAAAGTAAAACAGTGCACTCCTTTGGAGAATGCATACTTTCCTCTTGTTCTAATTTTTTTTCATTTTACTTTCCTCTTTATAAAAATTCTAAAAATTAAATTTTAAAAAAAAATCCAAAAAGTGTTCACTGCTCATGCTTCACTACCATATTGTGTACAGTAACCTACTATTCTCAGACTTGAGCAATACCTAAGTTTATGGTTAGTAAACATATTACCAACAGTTAAGGAGTGACTGTTGCTGCCATTGCTTTTTCCTGTCCAAACTCCAAGTAAAAAAAATATTAAACACATTGTGTACTTTTAACTCTAAATTCCTTTGCTTATTTTATCTTCAGACTAAGCTTTCATGTTTTAATGTAGTTATATAATTATGTACCACTGATAGTTCTATTGGCTACATTTCTTACTGGTTGATGTAATTGCTTAGCTTAGTAAAACAAACATGTAAAAAGGCTATTAGGTTGATTGCTACTGATCAGTATTAAAGTTCTACTGTAAATCAGTCTGCTTTTGAAAATGCCACGTTTACAGTTTCAGGCGTTCAGCTAGTCTTACCTGATTCTTTTTGCTCTAAGTAGAAAGGTTGCATAAGTAGTAGATGAACTTTTTCCAAAACCTGTTAAACTAGATTACTACAAAGAAAAAGAATCTGTACAATTTGTTGTGACTTTCCATTTACCAAAATTTGCTCTTTGCCACATCCTGTATATATAATCTTAACTTTCTCCGTCAAACTTCTGTTCCTTTCTTTGATATATTTTTAAAACAAAATATTATTATTATTATTATTTTTTTTTTTTAAGAACTTGCTGAAGTAAAGAAATACATTATTTAGGGTTGGAAAGTGATGCTTTTTGAGTCCAAAACAAACTTTAACTAGGTGATTAACCTGGTGACTTTGGAGGACTTTTTGCTGATTTCAATTCAAACACAGCAGCAAGGGATTAATATATAATTCATGCCAATAGGGTTACTGTTGAGACTTGTGCTCCACTAAGCCTCAGTCAATACAATTACTGTAAATACACCGCACCTTCATGAGCTGGGACATTTATATTCAATGGTTTAACAATACTAAGCTTATCTTTGCATCATTTCAAAGAGAAAGGGAAAAAAAAGCAGACACGGCAGATACAAAAGCAAATTAAAACCCTACCTTCACCCAACCCAAAGTTATTTTTACATAATTAAACCTTTCCTGACACCCCTACTTTCTCTAGTTTAATATTCAGATGCAGAAAGATGTGTGAATGTGTTTGTTAATAAATAACATTGATTAGAAACTGCATTGTATGGTACCAATTCTATAGTCAAGACAGGCAACAATCTTGTTACAGAGTAGTTAAAATGAAATCTTATTTCCTCCCTTTCCATTAAAAAAATAAAATTCCACAGCTCTGATGTTATAAGAAGAAAATGCATAGTCCTTTTTTAAATATCTAATGGAAAGACATCCTTCCTTCTTAGGTATGTCAGTTTACCATGTTTCTGTAAACTAAATAAAACAAACTGGCGTTGTTTTATTAAGACAGTCTCGTATCAATGCTTTTGAAAAGGTTCTACAGCTTGTTGAAGGACCAACGTTAATATTAAGTTTGGTAATTATCAATAGAACAAGGGTATAATTCAGAAGTAGATAATTGAAATGTCATGTGTTCATTAGCTGCTGCTAAATCCTACCTCAGCGCCTCAAAGTGGTGCAGCAGTGACTCTGGCTTGTCTGACAGCGAGGACAGCGGAGTGTATTCTTCAGTAGGTTCAACCATGCTATTAAGGTGTCAGACTTCAAACCCATGGAGAGGACAGCTGTCCTCCTTCTTGAGGCTGGGTGCTAGTTAAGTTGAGGAGGTAAACGAACCACTGACAGCATAGCCAGCAGGTGGATGAAGAAATGGCTAAAACAACGTGAATAAAACAGTCCCCAACTCCCTGTGTACTCCTCTATCTGTTCTATGATGGTGGTGGGGAGTTCAGTCAATGAGAGGCCCTTAAGAATCTCAGGGGCCAGAAAAACGACTGCCCTCTCAGTATGCACCTATAGCTGCAGACACTGATGAGAGACAATTTGATCAACCATCAAATGGAGGAGAAGGCAAGGACAGCCTGCAACATCCTTGGTCTCTGCAAAATGTGGCGAAGAAAGGAGATGGAAGTGAAGTGGAGAGTCAAAAGTGCCATCATGCTGGGAAAAGGAGAAGGCATGAGAACCATTGAAGGAATCTGCTTCATCATCAACAAGGAATGGTTTTCAAAAATTATCTCCTGCAAGTTCAAGTCATCGCACATTGGCGTGCTACTCCTCCAACTGAACAAAAACAGCACCCTCAAGATTATTTGGATCTGTGCTCCCACAAGCACAAGCAAAGATGATGATATGGAAGAATTCTATCAGGAGCTTGAGGAAACCCTTGCTCAAAAATCCACATATACGATTGTGATGGGAGATTTCAATGCCAGAATTGGAAGAGGGAAAGAAGGTATGGCATTGGCAAACGAAATCCATGAGGAGAGCGACTGGCAACTCTGGTGAAGACAAAATAAATGTTCATTGGTAACACTTGGTTTAAGAGGAAGGCTGAGAGGAGGTAGACATGGATCCTGCCCAATGCGAAGAACAAGAACGAGATTGACTATATTCTGATTGATAAGTGGTGAATTGTACAAGACATCTTAGTAGTACCATCATTTAACACAGATAGTGATCATCACTTGCTCAGAGCATGGCTCAACTTCAATGAAAAGGTTGAGAAGCAAGCACTAGAGATGCAAATCAGGGACAGTGGCCAAAAATATTTGACGAGGCAATCTTGAAAGTGAATATTTCCAAGGAAGACTGGAGTCTTTTAGATAACTGCTAAGAGGATTATAAATAGTCACTAATAAGTTGAGGCAATGTGTGGAATTAGCCAAGAAAGACTTAAAAGAGCAAAAGGAAGAATCTCGGAGGAAACGAGGAACTTGCTAGAGAAATGGAGGAATACGAAGTGAAATGATGGTGACAAAACTTGAGTACCCCCTCCTCTGCAAGTTGATAACAGGAAGACTAAAGGAGGACTTTGAGAAGTACGCATATGAAAGAATCTTAAAGATGGCCGAAGATCGCAGAAGCCTCAAAAAATGCAAAAGGGAATTGACACTATACAGGTCAACAATAATGATGCTGAAAACCAGTAATTGAGAGAACAGGGATGGAAGCGGTCTGCAAAGATTTCTACATTGAACTGTTTGCATCTAAGATAAATGTTCCAGTACCAATACTTCAGCAGACCAACGAGCATGTACTCCCAGTCCTTGTCAGAGAATTTTGACATGCACTTCACCAAATGAAGGACGGAAAAGCCCCAGGTAAAGATGGACTTATAATTTTGATTGTAAGAGCTGGAGGCTAAGACCTCTGCGAAACCCCTGGTCAGAGGTTTAGCTCTTCCGTGGAAATTCAGAAGATACCATCTAGCTGGAAGGAGTCCAATACCATTCCGCTATACAAGAAGGGCAATCATAAAGATCTAAAGAATTATTGTCCAATATGCCTGCTCTCACGTCTACAAGCTGTTTACCAAAATAATAAACCGACTCTCACAGAGTCTGGACGAGCAGCAGATGAGAAAGCAGGCAGGCTTTTGAAGGAATTTCAGCATAATGGATCATACTTTCCACTACAAACCAGCTATTGGTATGCTCAAGGGAATACTAATTCCCTTCATGTATTGCCTTAGTCAACCAAGAAAAAGTGTTCGACAACACAGAGATCAATGCAGTGTTGAAAGCTCAAGCAGGACATCGACACAAACTATATCAAACTATTAAAAGGAAGCAAATTCTGACTACACTACAGATATAACTTTATTTGATACTTCCCTTCACATCCCAGTTAAGACAGTGTGAAACAAGGAGACACAGTTTCACCAAAATTCTTCACAGCCTGCCTCAAAATGGTAATGAGGTGGATGAATTGAAAGGGCAGAATCAACATTAATGGAGAGCAGTTAAACCATCTCAGATTCATGGACGATATTGTGTTGATTGCCAAAAATACTATCAACCTACTGAAAATGCTGTGAGAACTCAATACAAAAAGCAGCCAAGTTGGACTAAAAACCTAACTGCTTCAAAACGAAAATTTATGCCGTCTGATACCTTGCCAAAAGTCCAAACAACAATTCAGGGAGAACAAATAAAAGAAGTTGAGCAATATGTCTATTTGGGCCAAAAAATTAACATGCCCCACGATCAGGAAGGTGAACTCAAAGAAAGCAGGTTGGTGCGCATTCAGTTCTATCAAGGATGTCCTTGGGGGGTGGGGGGGAATCAACAAGGCAACACGCGCCAGCCTCTTCAACTGAAGAATACTGCCAGTAATGTTGTACAGCAGTGAAACACGGGCACTGATGAAGACACAGGAGTAGCAACTGTCTCTCACAGAGAGGGTGATGGAAAGAAGAATTCTGGGAATTTCAATCTGCGACAGAGTCCCCAATGAAGTGATCAGACGGCAAAGTGGAGTGCAGAATGTTGTCGTTGAGAGCAGACATGGTAAAATGTGATGGGCCAGGCATATAGCGCGGCTCACTGACAATTGATGGACTACAGCTGTTGCCAAGTAGTACCCACGGGAACTGAAGTGACCACTCAGCCAATCTCCAAAGAGATGGGAAGATTTCATCATGAAAACACATGGCCGCACATGGAGAAGGAAGGCCAGGATATGAGAAGAATGGAAGATGTGTTGTGATCGGCACAATCTACACAAGGGCTGAAGTACTGATCGATCAAGGTGTTCATTCGAATTTTCTTCTTCCACTTCCAGTGTTTCTCAAACCAGGTGGTCCTATCTATTCCACAGAATTTTCTCAAGTTCCATGGAACCTAATACCTTTACCCACCCTGGCTTACTAAATTGATTTTGGTTAGGACCGCAAAGGGAACACTATCCTCCAAACAGTGAATACTCTGTTTTTGGTGAATTCTAAAGGGAAATGACCCAACAGAAAAGAAAAGCACAGATTTTTGGGTATGGGAAATGGTACAGTTTGTAAGTATTTTATTCTGATCAGTCATTCATTTTCAGTTACATATTTTGGCCTTTATGATTGAGCAAGGAATATTCCATTGTTGATTGAGAGCCAGTGTAAACTTTCCCCACTTTTTCAAAAAAGATGGGGATAAGGAGCCAAAGTTATTCTTCCCTCTGAAACATTGATGGGAAATGTACACAAACCTCCCACACAGTACCGTAAAAATGGCTGTAGTTCTTACATGCATGTGAGATAATCCAGCTGCTCCTTGCCTACATTGAATGTTTTCTTTTCCTCCATTTGGTCTCTTGAAAACATTTTTCAAGTGAGTAATTTAGGCCAAACATCTCTAACTTCAGGTGTTAAACCTGAGTTCTTTTTAAGAGGTGCTGAGCACTCACACCTCTATTCATTTCAATTGTAGTTGTAGATTCTCAGCAGGACACAGGACTGTGTACACATTTTGGATATTTACAAAAAAAAAATCCTGCCTATTTGAATTGGTTGATAAAGCTCTTAACTTCCACTCTACAGCAGCTTCTGGTATTTTACCACCATTATACTTAGACCCATAGAAACAGTTAAATACATCAGAGACTCCTGGAGCCTTGTCTACATTACAACTTCTACTAGTTTCACTAAAGGAGTGAGTTTTTGTTTGCTTTGTAAATTTTCTTAGTGTAGACAAGAGCTACATCTGAAGCTGAACACACTAAGCTGGGGATACTCACAACTAATGGAGACTTTCTAAAGTTTGGGTACCAATTTTTTAGAGATTGTGTTTTCTTCCCTCCTCTACTCTGTTACATTTTGTCCTTATTCTTAGAGACCTGGCTTTATTCAGATTTTAACACTTATCCTCACATGACGTATATCTGTAGAATTCCACTGTCAAGGGATAACGGTGAGGCCCTTTTTCACTGACTCAAAAGTTCTCTGTTAGTGTGACAAATGAGGGTTCTGTCTGTACCACTTCTGAAACTACATCATGAAATTACAGTCATGTATGATGGATCCCCTATGAGTTACCAGGGTTGTTTCATGTCTCTGCCAGGACAGAGACTATGGTGAGTGATCAGCACTCAACGATCATCTATTCAAAATAAAACACCTTGGGATAATAGGTTTGCTGTACCTGGGAGAAGAGGCTTCCTCCTTCTGTGGAAGGGAGGGTGTTTTGGGCAGAACAAAAGAAGGAGAG
The DNA here is from genome assembly GCF_003597395.2 of Chelonoidis abingdonii. Lineage (NCBI taxonomy): Eukaryota > Metazoa > Chordata > Testudines > Testudinidae > Chelonoidis > Chelonoidis abingdonii. The sequence goes on along the minus strand of NC_133778.1, from coordinate 36,624,694 downwards.
GAGAAGTCTATAAAGGAGCTCACAGGGCGGAACACACAATCCCATAGACTCCTACCAACACACAAAGACAACCCCAAATCATATACCCCCATATGCAACCCCCATTCAGCAATACAACCCATGCATATGCTTACCCTCCCTCTCTCTCATACACAGACACAACACATGCACACACATGCCACTTACACACAGAGAACAGGTCTCTCCTCCAGGCCTTTCTGCACCGGGCTGAGCTGAGTTGCAATGAGACTGATGTCTGCCCATTTGGAAGCAGCAAGGGATTCCCTCCCCAACACAAACCTCCCTCTTAGGATGACCAGATGTCCTGATTTTATAGGGACAGTCCCAATGTTGGAGTCGTTTTCTTATATAGGCTCCAATTACCCCCCACCCCCATCCCGATTTTTCACACTTGCTGTCTGGTCACCCTGTTCCCTCTGGACTCCCTTCCTAGAGCAGACATTAGTCAGGAGAATCCATGGAAAGCTGCAGTAAAGGATCCACACCCCAGCACCTGGCACACTGTGACCACTCCCCAAAACAAATACTAAACAATGACAATAAGACCCTGGGCTGCTGAGAAACCACTTCTCAGTCTCTCAGTGGGGGGAAAGGGAAGGATCATCAGCACATAACACCCCAAAGGTCTACTGCAGTCTCAGAGCTGCAAACAAACAAAAAAACCAAGCACAAGAGAATGAGACAAAATAGACCTGTTCCATTACTGTGTGAAGTTGGGGGAAGAGCGGAAGGCACAAAGAATGGGATAAGTGGCTTTAGATACTAGGGAGCACTAGATCCAATACAGCCCCAAGATGGGGAATGGGACATGGGGCCTTTTCCCTCTAAGGGGAACCAGCTTAGGGGCACAGCATCCAGCAAGCCAGTTCTTGGACACACCAGTACCTGCTCGAGGATTTGGGGTGTTCTACACATGATCTGCTCTGTGCCTCCTAGGCAAGGCCTGGATCCACCTCTGTACATAGCAGCAGGCACGGACCCTCTCCATCTCTTCCTCCAAAACCAGTGCCCTTGGGAATCTGTCTCAGTTTTTCCCCCAAATCAAAGGCTTTAATCCTCTTATTTTCTCTATTTAAACAAAAATAAAATTGCCAGGAACTCAACGCTCCTGAGCAACCATACAATAATAAATCACTGAGTACAAGTGACCCTACAATAACAAACCAGTGTGGACAGCCTGCACAGCCCAGCACTGCTGAGCAACCCCATAATCGCAAAGCAGCCCAGCGGGAAAAGCATTGGCTTGGAAAACACATTTGTCTGATAAGTTCCTGCTCCCCTTTTGTTCCAGGCAAACATGAAGGACAGAGTACAAAGTGGGAATCAGCGCTGCCTGCCGGGAACACCCACCCCATGGTAACAGGCTGGGCAATGAGCAGGAGTTATGGGTGATAGGGAAGAGGCAGTAGGGAGGATGAAGGTCAAGGAGGGGGTGACTGAAAGGAAAGTAAGGGAATGGCAAGGGCAAGAAGGGGTCAGAGGGGTGGAAGTCGTCTTTCTGGGATAAGAGAAAGAAAGAAGTTGAGTGGCTCAGTTTGAGACAACAAGGCCCCAGCTCCCTAGTGCCTTGCTCTGAGGGCCAGCACAGATGCAGGCTGTGGAGCTGGGGTAGAGCCATTTTGCACCAGATTAAGATGACAGAGACTGCTGCAGGGGCAAGGAAGGCAGAGGGGTGGAGGATCATGCCTGACAAACACAGATAATTCCCCTAGGACTCCCAAGGGAAGGGTGAGCTAGTGAGGGACATTGCATTTAAAATGTTTTATTGTTTATTGTGTATGATCTATATTTTCCTGTGTTTTCATGATTAAATATAAAGAGCATAAATATATTAGACTGAACAAAATGAGTGTACAGACTGCTTCACAACTGCTGCATGCCGCTGAGAGTGTTAAATTATAAACCAGAAGCTTCACACCTTATGGGTGAAGTTCTGGAAGGGTGTGTTTAAGTACTGGGGAGTCTGAAGGGCCAGTACTACATCCAGAGGAGCACAGTAGCAGGTTCTGACACTCGGAGGGGGGTGCCAGAGAAGATCTGCATGGTACCCTGAGTGTGTGCCCAGGGACCCAGACATTGGGGCAGTGGCTGGACTCCATTTGGATTTCAGGAGTCTGAAACACTGTGGGGATCCACAGCACAGAAGCTTGGATTCCCCTCACAGCAGTCCTACTATATGGCCAGGAAGGAGTGCTCACTACGATCTGTTAATTAATGTCATAAATGGCTACAGGATATATTTGTTTGTCTTCTCCTGAAGTCCCTCTCTTATATGTATGGCCCTACCAAATTCACGGTCATGAAAAACGCGTCATGGGCTATGAAATCTGGTCTTTTGTGTGCTTTTACCCTATACTATACAAATTTCATGGGGGAGACCAGCGTTTCTCAAATTGGGGATCCTGACCCAAAAGGGAGTTGCAAGGGGGTCACAAGGTTATTTTAGGGAGTCATGGTATTGCCACTCTTACATCGGCACTGCCTTCAGAACTGGGCAGCCAGAGAGCAGGAGCAGTTAGCCAGGAGCCCAGTTCTGAAAGCAGCACCCTGCCAGAAGCAGCACACAAGTAAGGGTGGCAATACCATACCATTTCACCCTTACTTCTGCACTGCTGCTTTCAGAGCTGGGTGGCCAGAGAGTGGTGGCTGCTAACTGAAGGCCCAGCTCTCCAGACAGCAGCGCAGAAGTAGGGTGGCAATACCATACCATGTCATCCTTACTTCTGCACAATGCTGGCGGTGGCTCTGCCTTCAGAGCTGGGCTCCCAGCCAGCAGCTGCTCCTCTGCAGCTGCCCAGCTCTGAAGGCAGTGCCGCTGCCACCAGCAGCGCAGAAATAAAGGTAAAAGTACCACAACCCCCCTTATAATAACCTTGCAACCCTCCCCCAACCCCAACTTCTTTTCAGGTCAGGACCCCTACAATTACAACACTGAAAAATTTCAAATTTAAATAGCTGAAATAATGAAATTTGCAATTTTTAAAATCTTATGACTGTGAAATGAATTTGGTAGGGCCCTACTTATATGAAGGTGATCTAGCATGAAGATGAGACAGAAATAAATTCATTTAGTTGGCAGTTTAGTTAAAATCCAACAGTTTGACAAGTAATTTGCTTAGTAAAAACTTGGTAAAAGCTTTCTGTAATACAGATAGCATGACAGCAGATCCATATTCTTCAGAATACTTTGCCAGGGGAAAAAACTAACATTCCCTTATGCATATACTCTAATATTTTCTGAGACAATTTACCAGTTTTTACTATTGGTCTCACTCCAGTATAAAAACTCTTAACTACATAGCATTCCCTTCCTCACAACTTTAATCATATTGGGAAGGTACTCATTTTCCACTCTTCCCATCATGATGCTCAAAACTTGAAGTCAGTATCATTTGTTAAGTTTACTTGGATACCTTACAAAGCTACAAGAGGTATACACCACTATCTCTCCATTTAATCCAATGTTATCTGTCATCCAACATGACTTTTAAAGGAGGCTCATCACAAATCTTATAATATTCCTTTATCTTATCTTTCAGAAATGAAGGATTTGACACTTATTTCATTGTACTCTAATCTACAATAAGCATTTTCAACCATCTGTTAGTGTTTAATAGCAAAAAAGCCATTTTCATCTTCCTACAGACAAATAAAATTCACGCCAAGAATAATGCAGAGCACGCTATGGTCATTCCTTCTCCTGGGGTTTGTAGCAGAAGGAAGCAACTTAAAAATTTATTTGGGGCTCCATCCATCCTGGTCCCATTCTCTCCTGAGTCTCTCACATTCACTTTTAGAGCTATGTCACCTGCCCACAGGCCCTTAATGGAGCAGGGATTGCTGGCTGCTTGGACATATTGCTTTGAGGGGACACACCTCAGGTTCTGCTGGCTCACAGAGATCAAGGGGTTAAACTGACAGTGTTTTTTAATATACCTTCCCCATCCCTTGTTATACATTTAAATATTTTATAGAAAAAGATATCAGAATTTTCCATGTAATAAATTTAAGCATTAGTTTTATTACACCATAAAATATGACAATGTATTAGAATAGCTAAACAAAGAGTGGGTCTACAGGAAGAGTGGATTTGTGGCTCTGCAGACCAGTTCAGGAAAGGTATTACATGTTTAAGAGGCTGCATGGAACAAAGGATGAAGTCACTTATAGAGGTGGGCAAGCAAGCAATGAAAGCTAACATTACTGACAAAGCAAAGGGTGATACAAGAAGATTAAAAAAAAAAAAAAAAAGTAGACAAATAGAGGGAGACATAGCCCTGGTCTACACTACAAACTTATATAACTATGTTGCTCAGGGTTGTGGAAAATCCACTCCCGGAGCAATGTATTTAACCAATTTAACTCCTCATGTAGACAGCGTTATGTCGATGAGAAGGCTTCTCCTGTCAACACAGCTACCTCCTTTCGGGGAGGTAGAGTCCTATTCCAATGGGACACGCATTGGCATAGGTAGTGTCTTCATTAAACACTACAGCAGCACAACTGCATCAGTGCAGCTGTGCCACGGCAGTGTTGTAAGTGTAGGCAAGCCCATAGTTGCTAAAGGCCTTAAAGATGAGAACAAAAAAAGCTTGAATTTGATGCAGTGCACAAGGTGGCACCAGGAGGAATTCGGAGGGGGGCTGACAGTCAAAATAAGCCAAGAAAATGACCTTAGCAGCAACATTTTGCAAGGAACTGATAGGTGTAAACTAAGAATGAGGCCAGACACAAGGCAGTTGTAGTAGCGAAGTTAAGAGATGATGAAGGCCCAGGTGGAATTTTTAAATGATATGAACAGAGAGAAAAGAAGCAATGTTGGATAGAGGGAGACAGGTCAGGAGTGGGGAGGTAGATTTGTGTGATACTGGCATAAAGGTGTAGCTGAAACTTTGTGAATGGATGCTATCCCCTAAAACAGTAGCTCTCAACCTTTCTAGAATAGGAGTCTGATTTGTCTTGAATACCCCCAAGTTTCACCTCACTTAAAAACAACTTGCTTACAAAATCAGACATAAAAATACAGATGTGTCACAGCATACTATTACTGAAAAATGGCTTACTTTCTCATTTTTACATTATAAATCATTTGGAACATAAATCTTGTACTTACATTTCAGCGTATTGCCTATAGAGCAGTATAAACAAGTCATTCTCTGTATGAAATTTTAGTTTGTATTGACTTTGTGCTTTTTATGTAGCCTGTTGTAAAACTAGGCAAATATATAGATGAGTTGATGTACTGGCTGGAAGACCTCTGTGTACCCCCAGAGGTACACATTCCCCTGGTTGAGAACCACTGCCCTAAAGAAAGGGTGTGGGATACCTAGCCCCTGAAAAAAACATACATATGCTCACCACTGTGTTATCTAAATGTTTGTGCAAGTACAGTCCTTATGACCAAGATCAGAATGAACCTAAACACTGGACATAAAATTTAAAATACACACTTTTTACTCCCAAATTTATTCCACATATTTCCCTATAAACAAGGAGGGAAAAAATGAACACAAAACATCTGTAAACTAAAACTGGAGAAAAAATTGTTTACTTTTCAACTATTCTCCCCAACCTTTAAAAAACTACAGTTTTCCATAGAGGAATGAAATAACTTAGGTTAATTTTTTCAGGTTTAGAAAACTGATACATTTGGTAGCACAAGATTATGAAACAGAATGTCATTTTATGCCCCTGAAGAAACTTGTTATGGAGTGAAACTACTCAACACTACATATATTTTATGCAGAAACATGAGATAAAAAAGCTAGCATAAAATAGTTGAAAGAATTTTTAATATTTAAAATTTATGTTAACACAGAGATTATACCCTCTACCCTTTAAATTAGCTAAAGCAACATAGAACTATATATGCTGGTTTACACATTTTGAAGCTCCACTTGAAAGGCTAATTCCAAAAACGTAACAGCCCTGGGGAACTAAATGATTGTGCAACAGCTCCAACTTGTTTCTGGCTCAGCACACTAAGGATCGCACGCTATAGAGCGGAAAGGGCCCTTCCAAGGAAATTGTGACAGACAACAATCAACTTTAAGCTAAAGCCAAAAGCCACCCACACAAAGATAAATCATCCAAATAAGGAGTATGAGATGTAGGGCCTTCAAAATTCAAGTGCAGAGAGATGTTTTATAATTTATACAGACTAATATCTCACAGATCCATGGGGTCTCGAGGGCCACCAGGGGTGCTGGAACAATTTGTGTAATGGAGGTGCTGAGAGCTATTGAACCAAACTGTAAACCCTGTGTATGATGGAAACAATTTCAAGCCAGTTCCAGTATCTGAGGGCCACTGCCCAGAATCAGCATTGCAATCTCTCTTACACGCACTAGCTATCCTGAATGTTGCCAGGTACTAAAATAATGTAGTTAAGATTGCCAAGGCTGTAGTAAAATTTGGAAAGGAGTCAGCTGTTACAATGCATGCTGAGGGAAGTGGGAATGTAGTAAAACAAATAATCTTTTAGATTTAGTAAAATCTTGAGGGTAGAGAAACTTTCTTCGAAAATAATGCTTGCTATGGCTACTATCCCTTACAGCTAAAACTGAAAGCTTTGCAACTTATTTTCAGTCACAGGGCATTTTGATCTCACCCTAGCTTCCTCAGTCCATAGATTTTCAGGAAATCAAGAGGATCTGGTCTACATCTCTGGGAGGTGAGGCTGATTAGAAGTGGAAGGGTGCGGAGGGTCCACTCCTGACCGACCCACGGCCTCTTGCCCTGCGAGGCAGTCCAAATACAAGATTTGTTGGCACCACAGGTGGCTGTTACTGGCTTTGCCTGACCCACATTTCAGGCCTCTTCCAAGGGACAACATGGTGCAGATGGGGAAACTGAGTCACAAACGGTAAGTCTCAAGCTCTCAGAGGATAAGAAACGGCCGCTAGTTTGGGGCACCCACCGCCCTGACGCACCAGTTTCCCGGGAGCGCAGGGGGCTCCGCGTCAGTCTCCTCCCTTAGCCCTGGGGCCCAGAAGGTACAGTTCTCTGCCCGCCTTTCCCGGGACCCATCGGGCACCAACCTGCCCCTAGCCGGCCACAGTGACTCATCACCTTCCCGGAGCCGGAGGAAGCCGGGCAGGTCCCGTGAACAGGGGCGGGGCCGGCGCTCCTGCTCCACCCCCGCTTCCCCTGACACCCAGCAGCCCCCCGTGACCCAGCGTGTCACCACCCGGCCGGAACCGGCCCCCAGTTCAGGGCGGCGGGGGCTGCGCTGGAGGCGGCACAACGCCAGCGGCACCTCGGGCTCCATACCCGGAGCATTTCCCTCCCCCGCCAGAGGGGCCCGGCCCGGGGTCCAGTCCCCGGCTCTCACCTGCGGGGCGGGCGGCGCCTCAAGCTCCATCATGCTGGCGGCAGCGGACACAGACACGCCCGGCGCGGCGACCTTCACTCACTGTCCCGCTGCTTGCTTCGACGCTGCTGGGGGGAGTGAAGCGGGCGGCCCCGGACGCGGACGGCTGGGACAGTGAGCCGCCTCCTGTTTCGCCCCGCCTTCGCCCCAGCCACTCACGGCCGCGGGAGGCGGAGAGGCGGCCCTTATCCCGGCAACAGCGGCCACAGGGAGCAGCGCGGGGGTGACAGGCCACGCTGGATCGGTCCCGCCCCGCCCCTCCTCACATCCCTGTCCTGTCACCAACCAACCTGACCCCGTCCTAGTCCCTCCCTGCCCTAAACTTGCCTGTCCCCACAGAGCCCTGCTACAAAACAGCGCGTCCGGCCCGCTCCTCTCATCGCTGCCACACGCACACCCGGCCCTATCCTCTCCCATCTGTCCCCAGAACCACCCACCCCCATCAGATGCCATCTCTGCCACAAAAATAAAGTTATTCTCAGATCCTTCCCCATTCCAACAGATCTCTCCTCAAATGCCAGCTCACCAGATCCCATGCCATGCCTACCACATTCCTTCCCCATCAGATCCTTTATCAACCTATCCCCATCAGATCTTGCCACAATTTATCAAGTCTTCCCCAATTTACCATAACTCATCCCATCTCCACCAGATCTGACAGATCTCTGCCTGCTTAATCTCAGCAGATTCCAATGTACCAGATCCATTTCCCCCATCCCAATATATCACAACCCAGCAGATTCACAGGATACCTTCCCAGCTGATCCTGCCACACCCCAACTGATCAGCTCCTTACAGATCATACTAGATCCTTTCCCATCCATCCCATCAGATCCCTTCACCATCACACCCCACTAGATCATTCCATGTCCCATCAAATCCTTCTCCACATCTCTGAGCTAATTTAGTAACCCTCACAGGAGTTTCTAATAGAATTGGAGAGGAAAAGGAGTCTCTCACTCCCACCAGATCTCACCCCACAGTTATTAACTAATATGGCAGCTACCATGAAAGCACCAGGCATGATAATAGGAGAGGAGGGATCTATGGAAATTGCAACACTTTCTCAAAACTTTTAATATAAACTGATAACCATAATGGGATCTCCTGAGACACTCATAGGAGAGGAGTGCTCTGAATGATTCTCCTAGATCCTTCCCCACAGCTCGAATTTTGCTTGGTTGCTTGCAACCACCAAAGAATTATTACTTTACAACATTATTTTATTCTTACTCCTAGAAATCCAGTGCTGTTTAGCTGTGGCTTGCAATATGAAGCTGTACATCAAGGCATATATGAACATACCTCCATGAAGAAGTGTCCATGGTGCAGTTTTGCTGCCTGTATTCAGAGAAGATAATGGAAGGTAAAGGTAAACTCAGTCTGAGTTAAGTCCATAGCTTTAGGTTTGAGGACATTACCCTGGGAGGTGTTCTGTTATGCTGGCCCCACAGTTGTACAACCAGGTGTCACAATTTATGCACATTCAGTTCCTGGAAGAGAGGCCTCTAGGAGAGACCACAGAATTCTGAAACTGTTTGTAGATTTAGTGGGTAGCACTGTTACTAGTCCTGAAGCAGTGCTCCAGCACAGGAAGCTATTTTGGCAGAGCTGCCATCTTTCAAATGAGGTCCTGACCACTTTTGATAATTAAAGATCCCATAGCACTTTTCAGAAGAATAGGAGCATTAATCGTGGTACATTGGCTAATTTCCAACAAAGATAATTACATTCTTCCTGCTTTAATTCCCTCTGAAATTTAAATCTGAGACAGTATTCTTCACTTCTTGACCTCAAGTGTTGCTGTATTGTGTTAAACAGTTGGTGTGTATGACTGTAGAAGTTTGTGTATTTCAGCGGTGGGTGAAAGTAAATCTTGTATTGTTAAATTTGTAATCCTGTGAGGTGAAAGTCACTATAAGAATGCAAGATGTTGTTATTTGTTATAAAGTTATAACAGGTCAGGATCAGTATCCATAATGCATCCGTGGTGGTGGAGTTAATGGTGGCCTTTAGGTATATGTGTGGCTCCTTTTAAAGCCAATAAATATACTTGAAAGTGGCACCACTAATGACCCCATCACCCATCTTTGCTCTGCCACTACTGAAAATGTGGCTCCACTAATGTGCATATACCTGTTCTAAGTGATCTAGGTCACTGTGTTATTTAATCCTCTCATGTCTACTATAATAAAGTGTGTTGTTCTGTTGGGACAAAACATACAAATGAATGTACATAGTGTCAGATTTATAGATCTGAGACCATGGAAAGAGAAAAGAGATTGAATTTCCTGTTTGTCATTTAAATCTGGAACAGCTGAAAATATCTATTTTATTTTTTAAAATAAGTTTCTAAGTGAATTATACATAGCATTTATATAGTGAATTTCTTCTTCAGGGTACTTTACAAGCATTAACTAAGGTCTTCTTTTAACTGGAGGAGTTGCAGCTGTGCAAATGTCTAACACAGATGTGCTGTCCTAGTATCCTGATGCAGCTTCCCTGGTTTGAAAAACCAAGGTGAGCCACACCAGTGCAAAGTTTAAAGTTTCTCACCACAAACCTTAATATTCCCATTGTTTGATAGGAGGCTTACATAAACTGCAGGAATTTGATGTTATGTCTCTCTAATATTATAGTGTTTGGTGTGTTTACACCGCTCCTGTTGTTATTATCATCATCAGACATTTGTCACTGTAATCACTCCAGAAAATAGAATTTCATGTTTCCCTTGTTTCTTTCACTAGCAGGATGTCTCTGATGTGTGTTTACTACAAAAATAGAAAGCCTTCAGTGTAATTATATATATCTTATACATTCAATTGAAGAACACAAACTATAATCAGAATGCCTTAATTACATGACTCTCCTTTGTTAAATATACCAGGTACCTTTATCTAGAATACACTGCTCTGCTACGGTAATTCAGATAGAACATGCTGCAGTGTCACTGAACATACTAGTTATGTATAAGGAGAATACATATGTTGTATCACTGAATGTTACTGGGTATGTCTATGCAGTGTTATTGTAGCTGTGTCAGTGCCAGGGTATTAGAGAGACAACGTATGTGAGGTAATATCTTTTATTGGACCAACTTTACATGGTGAGAAAGACAAGCTTTCGAGCAGAATACACAAAGCATTCTGGTTATGCTATGTCCTTGATTTCAAGGAGAAATATTGCATGACAGCACCACAGCAATTGTGATGGAGGACCAGCAGCAAAAAAGTTAAGTCACTTTTTTCCTTTTCCTAGTCAATTCCAGTTTACTCTGATCCAAGAATGACCCTACTGGCAGCTGAAACCAGATTGAATGTTGGAAACCCTGGAGAAACAGAGCTTTAAAAAGGGAAAAGGCCTGTCAGTACTTAAAAACCCTTTTGACTCCAACTGCTCCCAGTTCCAGACTGTCTCCTTGAACATGATAGTTTTATTGAATACCATTTATCGAGTTTTTCAGTATCATAAAAGAACAGCACCAGGAAGACATGGCACATTAGCACAACACAAATAACAGAAAGTATCTGTGCATGAAAAATTGCATAGGTGTTTTTCCCACATGATCCATCAAATAGAAAGTTGTACAAATAGTGAAAAGAAGCAAATATGAGCCGTTAGAGTTGGTATACATATTGTATCACAGTATAGAAATACTATGTAGAGTCTGGGAAACAGTTTGCTTGGAGAGTGTGGGGAAGATAAAAGGGGAAGCATACTTTCTGGACAGGCCAGATAAGGGAGCATTGAATATATATTTTAGTTTGCGTTTCTCGCTTAATTTATTTTTTCTTCCTCTCCTTGTCTTCACACCCTCAGTGCAGGCACCCTTTGGCCTTCACAACTTACAAGTAATGCAGCCATCCCAATCTCATTTTAGATTAACTCTCATATCACACTACACCATTCTCACTATACCATGGGAAACTATATTAGGATCTTTCTCAATGAAAGAAGCTGTATGAAGTGTGAGCTATAACTTTATTAAAATTATTGGTGTTATTGTCATTTGAGTAGACTAAATAGTCTGAGGCATTTGGACATGAAGTTCTACCAGTTTGCTTACTTGACCCTTAGCATTTTTCTGTTCTTCAAATTAAAACTTTTTAAAGAAAGTGTTTCTACCCGATACTTTTTCAATCCCAGAAATAATCCTTGAGGAACATTTAGCTTTTTTTGTGATAAAATAACATATCTCTACAGAGGCAGATACATACAGGGCATGAATATAAGACTTTTGGTCTCCACTTCTAGATATGAAATTTTATTGATGCACACAAATGTACATGCACTTTTTACCCCTCACATTTCAATGTGTCGCTATGCATGTAGCGAATACAGTTTGCATGTATAAATTCCATTACCTGCACATGCTGATATTCATTTTTGAGCTACACACTCAGTTCTTATACCACAGTGATGAGCTTCTAAAAACGTAGATCAGTAAATAGATGTTACTGCTAGAAAATTTGCAGCAGGTGTGTTTGTGTACTAACGAGCATGTGCACAGGAGCCATATAAGTTGATGCTCTATGGAAGAATCAAGCTCACTAAATGTATGATAGCATATGCAGGTTTTTTTTATCAAGTATTTATAAAAAATACATCAATTTACATTTTCGCCATTGTTTCCTTTTATTTATTCTCTATATTTTTGTTCTGGCATTAAATTGTAGAGTTTCAATTAAACTCCAACCATGTAGAGTTTCAATTGAAAAATGATATTTTTTTTCAGTTTGAGCAGCATTGTTTTAAATAAAATACTTTATTCTGTTGATTGGAATGTGTTTGCAGATATTGTCTCTGATTTTTTAAAGACAAGATCAGCAATTATAAAATGGAAACATTTATTTTGAGGTCTTTCTGGGTTGAAGTTATAGCATAAGAGGGCTTTGGAGAAACTCTGTTTTCTAAAGGGCCTGAGTAATGTTCACAATAATTACAACATAGAAACAATATTATTTGTGAAGGTAGAAACCACCAGTGCCACCTACTGCTTAGAACATACAACTAAAAAAGACTTGTGAGTTTGTATATTTTCAAATAAAAGAATAATAGAAGAAATTAATTTTGCTTAAAATTATTTCAAGCTACTGAAAGAAGCTTGAGATAGATTCTGAAATCCTTACTGGGATAAAACTCTGATTGAAATTAATGAGAGTCTTGCCTGAGAACTGACTGAGAAGTGACCTCCCAGTTTTGCCCTTGGTTAATTTGAGATCTGTGATTTTGTGTTGGAAGTGCTTACTGATGTTGTATTTTTAACAAACTGTTAACTTTCAAATTGATCACCATAACATCACTTGGAAAATATTGGTGGGGAGAAGGGGGTTCAATGTCAAAAGATTTATATAAACTCCACTATGAGGCAAAGTTCTAACTTTAATTGAGGGATCTGGACAAGACAGGGAGTTGGGAGAGTGAGGACAACCACACATATGATGCAAAAGCCACTCTGCTGTGTCAAGGCAGGATCTCACAGGTGTGGCAAATGAGCTGCTTACCACAATGTAGCTTGATGTGCTCCATATCTGACAGACCATGTCCTCGTGGGCAAGATGCAGTAGGTGCTTCCTTTTCTTAACCTCTTGAGAAAGACCCTATCCTACTATTAATGGGAGACCAAGCATATCCGTGTGATCTCTTTCTCCTCGTTTGTTAGCACAGGACAGGATTTCTCACAAAGTGTGGCACCATGATGGCAATAACTTTATAACACAAAAGAGGTAGGACTTTATTCACACCTATCAGTATGATGGTGTGCCATTCCTACTCTCCCACAGGAGCATGTAGGTGCTGCCATTCTCCATCAGGGGACAGCAGCTTTAAATTCTGCCCAGTCAGAAACAATGCATCTTTTGCAGGCCCTGGGCCCAATCCCTTCCTAGCTCGTTCCACCCACTTGGTAGCCCGGGGATCAGGACTGGGATTTTTTGGATTTGTGATCCTCAGGCTTTCTTTTTTACTTTAAACCTTAGATTTTAAAACCCCTTCAGAACAAGAATTGTCTTTCCTGAGACTAGCATATCTGAAATCACTAAAAGGATTTGTGAAGACAATTCAGTGCTTTGTGATAGAATTTTAGAAGCCACTAAAGGAACACTGCACTGTCCCCTTCTTTATTCACACTGAAAAATGACTGCTGCTATGGCCGTATCCATCGGCTGTGATGGTCCCTGGCACTAGCAAATTATTGTGCTCAGTGGACTAGTTTTTGTTTGAAAAGAATTTGGTTGTAATTCTTTTAAACTGCTGCTTCCATGCACAGTTTTTTGCCAGCAGGGGACATTATAGAAGAAAAATTCTGCTCCTATTGCCAAGGAGTTAACTTGATAACATTGTAATAAGTAAAAGGGTGTTTGTTTCTCTGTTATTGAGCTGTCCTTGACTTGCACAAAATCATGCTGAGTTTAAAAAAACAGTCTTGTCAAATTTGCTGTATTCACTTTCAACATTTTTGTATTTCTACACAGGCACAACATTTTTCCACACAGGCATACCAATTCTAATGGCAGTGCTGTGGCTAGGAACATTGCTACAATGCCCTCCAGATTCCCGAGGATTTGCAAAGCAACCAGCAGTCTCCACCCTAACTCCTATTGTCTTGAGGTGAGTGGTGTGTTTGTCAAGGTAGGAGAGGGGACCCAAGCCAGTAGAAGCTTCCCTGCCAGGACCTGCTCTCTCCACAGGAAGAAGTGAGCTGCCTGTTGTCTTTCTTCCCGTTATCTCTTCCAACATCTTGAAACTGCTGTTTTCAGGAGAAGGCGAAGCAGGCCACTGGCAGCATTCCCATCTCTGGAAGGAGGAGCAAGGCTCTCCCAACAACACTGTAGTCTAGAGATGGGGAGAAAGTTCCTGTTTGCCTTTTAGCTGCCAAGGAGCTCTGTTGCTCACAGTTATGCAGCAAGTATCTTTTGTTTTAATATACTTCAGATTAAGTAATTACAGCAATGCACAATGTACCCTAGAAAATTAGAAAGGTTGAAAATGTGGGGGTTTTTTTAATATGCACACACAAATCAAAATCAACAGGAAAATGAATAACCTATTTGGTGGTACAATGTACCAACAAAATAGTGTAATAAAAATGAAATTATTTAAAGTAATATTCCAATCATACAGTCATCATTGATTTAGTTTCCAATTATACAGAGGTAATTGTATTAAGGAGCTGCCTCATTCACTGCTTGCTGAGGAAATGCTTGAGTGTTTTAATGTCCTGGCTTCTGCAGGTAATAAATGATCTAATCTGCACTCCTTACCTGACTGGAATCCTAATTCTTGTTTTACTTCAGGTGACCTAGGGCATATATTAGACAGCATCAGTGTATCTGAGGATTTATGAACTGATTGTCTACACATAGAGCTCTATTCCTGAATAACTCTGTGTGTAACGGTATGGCTATACTACCTGCCGGGTCAGCGGGCGGTGATCCGTCCAGTGGGGGTCAATTTATCGTGTCTAGTCTAGTCTAGACACGATAAATTGACCCCTAAGTGCTCTCCCATCGACTACTGTACTCCACCGGGCCGAGAGGCACAGGCGGAATCGACGGGGGAACGTCAGCAGTCAATTCACTGCAGTGAAGACTGCGATGAGTAGATCTAAGTATGTCAACTTCAGCTACATTATTCATGTAGATGAAGTTGCATAACTTAGATCGATCCCCCTGCCCCCACACACAGTGTAGATTAGGGCTTAGACACTTATTCCAGAATAAATCAGGGCTGCCCAGAGGATTCAGGGGGCCTGAGGCAAAGCAATTTCAGGGGCCCCTTCCATAAAAAAAGGTTGCAATTCTATAGAATACTATATTCTTGTGGGGGCCCCTGCTGGGCCCGGGGCCTGGGGCAAATTGCCCCACTTGCCCCTCCTGCTCTGGGCAGCCCTGGAATAAGCATGCCTTGTTCCATCCTGTTTAGCTTAACCCACTTTGAAAGTGGATTAAGCTAAACAGAAACAAGACACTCTTGTTTTGGAATAAGAGTATCTAAACAGAGAGTTATTCAGAAATAGCGATTGTGCTTTATTTAAATTTACACTATACCTTAATCCACATTAATGTTAGTCTCTCTGGACTTTCTCTCTCCCTTTTGCTTATTGGCTGTTTCCCCGTCCCTAATGGTGCTCACAGTCTGCAATTTACTGACTATGTAGGAAACATCTTTAAAACATTTAGCCGTGTCTCCTAGACTAGTGCACTTCATGGCTCAAGGAGTTATATACCTGAAAGAAAAAATAGTATACAACTGTTTGGGGGCTACCACATGCCTGGTAGTCACAACTCCATGGTCAATATGGTATTGAGTTGCACTGCTGTCCTTTAGGAATTTAAATCCAATTGTAGCATAGGTGTCCTGACCCAAACTCTGTCTACCCTTCCCACTCCATTTGGGGTGATGAGTGCTCCCAGGACTCAGAGAGAGACTAGTTTCTGCATTAGCTCAGAGACTGCGATTATTCCTGGACTTTGCACGGAGTATATAAATGGTATTTGTGAGGAGGGTGGGGAGAGCAGGAACAATATGGTACTGTTGTCAAGGTAATTGTGACCTTTCATTCGCTGATATCAGGCACAAGACAAAGCATGTGCTGGAACACTTCTATTCAAGTATCAGAGGGTGCTGCAGGTGCTTAAATAAATGTGTGTAGGTGTGTCAGATTATCTACTATATACTCATCACCCCTCCCTAACTTCTTCCTAAACTTCCCTACCCCATATTCACACCAAATCATGAAAAGATTGCACAACAAGCAGGAAAGCCCACGCTGTTTCTTTTTTGACCTATTAGGAGAAAGAAGAGGATATGGCTGCCATAGGCACCAACTTCCTCTCTACCTGAGGGGTGCTTGACCCCCTCCCCCGTCCACCCCAGGCCCTGCCCTCAGTCTACCCCTTCCCCCAAACCACACCGCCTCTTCCCACCACATCTCTTCCCCAGCCTCTCCCCTGAGTACGTCCCATCCCCGCTCCTCCTCCTCCTTTCCAGCGCCTCCTGCATGCTGCAGAACAGCTCATCTGCAGCGGGTGGGAGGGGGAGAAGTTGATCAGCAGGGCTGCTGGCAGGGATGGAGGCACTGGGGAGATGGCTACTAAAATGACCAGCGGCTCTTCATTTATGAGAATTTCCTTCTGATGTCTTCGTGGTGTGGGAGTACAACATATGTCTATCCCTCCTCCTATGAGAGCTCACAGGCCTTGAACCCAGATCCAGGGGCCTCAGGTAGCACTTGGGCCATGACTGCCACCCTACAGCTCACCTGGGTAACATTTAGCTTTCAGAGGGCCCTGCCTCCAAAGCTTCCGACTGGGGGGAACCATACAGACTTCCATTGGCTAAGGAGTACTACATAAACCAGGAAGTAACAACGGGAAGTTGTCTGAGCAGCTAGAGGAATTCTTGGCTGACTGCTAGTATGGACCCCTCCTGTTTCCCTGACTCCTGAGACTTGCATCCATGCCTGCTTCTGGTGCCTGTCCTCCCATTCCAGACTCCTGTCTACTCCTAGTTCTTGCTGTCCTACCCTCCTCCAGGCTCCTGCTCCTTCACCTTACCCCTGACTTTGTCTCTGGCTCTGACCCCTGGCTAGTACTTGATGTTGTCCCTGGCTTGGCACCTGAGTCTTCTCCTGCTCCTTCTGCCTCTGACCTTCGACTTGGAACCTGATACTGTCTTTGGCCCAGGCCCCAGTCATTACACCTCCCTCCAATATATTTTAACTGTTCTGCTACCCAAGCATTGGTCAGCATGTTTAAAGTGTATTGCAACACCTGATTATTGATACCCCTGTATCCTGCACAGGGATACAGAGGTATCAATAATCAGTCAGAGATACAAATTCACTGTTAAGTCATCCAGGTCCATCCATCTCCGTGTCTGTGCTTTTCCCCTAATGTTTTGTCTAGTCTAGTTTTCTGTGTCTAAAGTGATGGGGTTTTATCTGCTTTCCTTGTTCCACAACCTATAAAGGATCTCACTTTCAGGAAATTTCTCTTGATATTCAATCTGAATTTTCCTTTTAATTTAACTTTTTAATTCTAAGTTACATACCCTAGTCCCATCCTAAATAATTCCACTTGATGCCTGGTTTACACACCCATGAAATATCTGTAGACTGTTATTGGCTTGGATCCTGCAAGTTCCTATGTAGTGCTCAGCTAGGAGCAAGGATATTTTGCTCAAACAGAAGCATGAGCACAGACTATGTTTTGGCACAAGAATAAGCAAAGGTGTCATCCTTTTCGGTGAGCAGACTGTAAGTCCCTTGAGTACCCACTCTCTTATTCTCAGAGCCTAGTTTAAGAAAGGGGAAAGATCTATATGAAAATGGGAAGCTCTGAGGAGATACAGCTCTAAGCATGATTCTAGGAATGCAAATGAGATACTTATCTATCCACTCATTTTTTTTTTTGCTTGATTGCTGCTTTTGGGTTGCTACTAGGCAGAAGTAATTTAGCAGTTGCTCAGCAGCGCTCTCTTCAAAGCAGGATTGGGTTGCCCCCTGCACTCCCTGGCTAACTCATGCCTTTGCTTTATGTTTATGCACACTCTACAATATTGAACCCATCATGTGTCCCCATAGTCATCTTTTAGACAAATTATATGTATTTAGCTTTTTAACATTTTTCTTATAAATCAATCCCTCCAGCCTGCTGATTACTTTTTTTGGCTCTTTGAATTTCCTTCCATTTGTCAATGTCCTTCTGAAAATATGGTGGCCACAGTTGAATCCTTAAATTCAGGGTCACAAAGAGAAGGATTTTGACCTTCCTACTCGATGCTGTGATACCTTTCTATATACAGAGCTAAACTGCATTGGCCTTTTTTTCCAGCCATGTCATACTGCGAACTCATGTCTAGCCTGCTAGGTCTCTTTTAGCATTACTGCTTTCCAGGTTACTCCCTTGCATTGACTAACTTCTTTGGATTATTAGTCTTTAGATTTATCAATGTGCATAATTCCATATTAACTCTCATTTTGTTATTTTCTGTATATTTTTAGTAATCTCTTTAAATCCCATTTATAATGTCTCTGTCTTCAGTGGCATTTGCAGCTCTTTTCAATTTACTATTATCTATAAAGGTCAGTGACCTGATGCAATTTACTTCCCCTTCCAGATTATTGATGAAGATGTTAACAAACAAACAGACCCGTCGTCAAATCCTGCAGTACTCTATTAAATACTTCTCCTAACTCAGTACATTTGTTTATAGTCTTTCAGCCAGTTTTCAATTTATATTACGGTCTTGTAATGAACCTGCTAGTTCATTACTGGGTACCTCTCCTCCATGCTGGCAGAGCTAGGGATCTAGCCATTAGATGGCACTATGTTACTCAGTTCAATATATTGCCTGTAGAGAGTATAGGAAAAGGAAGTAGCAGCCTCCTGAGCTCAAAGGGGCCAGTCAGAGAGGAAGAGGGCATGTCTACACTTACCAGGGATTGATGCTGTGGCAATGGATGCACTGGGGATAGATTTAGCAGGTCTACTGAAGTCTAGTTGATGGAAGAGCATCTCCCGTCGACCCAGTGCAGTGTAGACGTTACAATAAGTCGACCTAAGGTACGTCGACTCCAGCTATGTTATTTACATAGTTGGAGTTATTTAACTTAGGTCAACTTACCCCCCTAGTGTAGACAAGGCCAGAGAGAGAGCGAGGCCATATGTAAACTGGAGCAGCAGTCTGGGAGTTGAGAGTGTAAGGAAGGCTGGGTTGCAGGCAGCGAAACAGTTTGCTGGCAGAGCACTATTAGTAGCAGTAGGAGGATACTTGGATACATGACACAATTTCATGTGTGGTTTGCCGGACTCACTGGTTACTTCTATACCCAATTATTGGGCTGTGCCAAGGGCTGGGTGAGCTACCACTGGGTTGATTAAAGTGTCTACAGCAGAGATAGGCAACCTATGGCACGTGTGCTGAAGGCGGCACGCAAGCTGATTTTCAGTGGCACTCACACTGCTCGGGTCCTGGCTACTGGTCCAGGAGGCTCTGCATTTTAATTTAATTTTAAATGAAGCTTCTTAAACATTTTAAAAACCTTGTTTATTTACATACAACAATAGTTTAGTTATATATTATAGACTTTTAGAAAGAGGTGGTCTAAAAATGTTAAAATGTATTACTGGCATGTGAAACCTTAAATCAGAGTGAATAAATGAAGACTCGGCACACCACTTCTGAAAGGTTGCCGACCCCTGGTCTATAGTAATTGTTCCATTTATCTCTGGTAACTCCAGTAAAATAATCCTGTTACTTCCCCAGACTCTGACCAATGTTAATGTTGAGCCACCGGCTAGAGCTTAGTGCTTGATGTACCTACAATGTTTGCCTCTGGGACATGGAGCACACTGCCAGACATTTAGGGGCCTGGTGTACCACAGTAACACCCTGCAGTGAGGGCAGCCATAGTATTCCCATAAATACTATGGGAATAGTATGAATCCTTTTCAAAATAGTATGAATCCTTTTCAGAATCCTAGTGTATTACATCTACAGCCTTCCCTTCATCTATGACATTTATAAATCTGTCAAAAAAGAGCAATCAAGTTTGTGTGACAAGATTTATTCTTCATAAATTCATAGTGCTTATTGCTCATGGGTCCACTATCATCAAGGTGTTGAGTGATTATCTCTCAATGTTAGCTGTATTATTTTACCAGGAATAGAAGTTAAACTTCTTATGACCCTAATGGCCAGCATCATTCTTTTTGCTTTCTTTTGAAAACTGATATTACATTTACTAAGTAAATATGCCCTGGTTTACTAATGTGACTACTTTTGTTGTATTTTCTTGGGTTACAAACTGCCTGTCAGTGATGGAAGTTGAAGATATATAGCTTGACAAAAACAGGCTCATGGGAATGTGAAGTGGTAATTGTTTTCCTGATGTTGTACTCTATTGAATTGGACATTAGTGAACATACTGTGAATTGAACAAGCAGGCTTATAGCAGGCTGGCTGCTGAGAACAGAGACATTTGGAAGCCCTGCAACTAAACAAATAAGTATCTCTAAGCAGTTTACTGTGCACACTTAAAATGACTAATCTCTATTGAAAATCTGAACTGTTTCCTTCAGTTAAAATAGCAGTTTTTACACTACAAACTTAGATAAATGGTTGTCTATCATTTCAACAAATTCTGTTCCTGGGACTCTGCCTTAGTTTCCTGGAAAATGCAAAGTTGTTTAAAGTTCAGGAGGATTTATGATAGAATAGAAAAGAGTAAATTTAACTAAAGTCATCATGATGAAAGGGGAAAGAGTTGCAGTAATAGAGAATAGGGTCCAGTAAATAAATATGAGTAAATCACAAAAAACAATTAAATAAATCCTATTTCTAATATGAACTGCCATACCAGATCGACCAGTGATCTGACAGTAGCCATTACCAGATACTTCAGAGGAAATTGCCAAAAACCCCATAATGAACAATTATGTAATAACCTGCCTGTAGGGGAAGTTACTTCCTAATTTCAGGTTGGTGGTTGATTTATGCCCTGAATTGTGAAGGTTTTTATCCCTTATGAAATTTTATGTGGACTAAACTAATTGGGGATCTTCTCATTATTCATATAAATGCACAACTTCTTAAAAATCTTACTAAGGACTTGAGCTCTGTGATACCCTGTGGCAATGAGTTTCACTGATTAATTGTGTATTGCTTTTTCTTAGTTTTAAATTTGTTGCCTTTTAATTTCTCAGATGTCTCCTCTTTATTATAAACATCAACTTTTAGGAGTCCCTTGCTGCATCCCACTTCACATTTTTTTGTGGGGACTATCAGCTGTAACAGCTGCTCTCAGCATCTTCTGTTCCCACTAGTTACTCTCTGACCTGAGCAACCCCGGTGGGCCTTATTTAGGTCTCCCTAATCAAGAAGTTGGTTGAAGGTTGCAGATCCCTTCCATCTGCTACAGCCCAATCTCCATCAGACTGATAATCCACACGAATGAACAGAAAGGATCCAGTCCTTACATATATGGTGGGCAGGGCCGGTGTAACCACTAGACAAACTAGGTGGCCGCCTAGGGAGCCAAGATTTGGGGGCACCAAAATGCAGTACCCCCAAATTTTTTTTTACACTACAGTGGAGTCACATCTTACGCAGGGGTTAGGTTCTAAGGTCAGCGTGTAAGAGGAAAATCATGTATAGTGAAAATTACCATAAAGTACAGTACACACAGTATACATTAGAACAGGGGTCCTCAACCTACTGCACGCATGCCAAAAGTGACATGTGAGTCAATTTATTTTTTTTAATGGCAGGCTGGAGGTCCCAGCCACCACTGAGCCTGCTGCCGGCCTGGGGTTCCATTCACTCAGCCGGCAGCAGGCTGAGCGGGGCCGGCAGGGGCAGCTCTAGGCACCAGCAAAGCAAGCACGTGCTTGGGGCAGCCCATGTGCAGGGGCGGCAGGGATCCAGCATGGGAGCTGAGAACCAACAGGGGGCCCTGGGAGCTGTAGTTCCTTGGTTACGTCCCTGCCTATAGAGCCAGCCCTGGAGCAGGGAAAAAAATACATTTCCCAGCATTCCCTTGGCCACCTCCAGCAGGAGAGGGAGGGAGTGAGGTAGCTGAGACCTCATCCTGCAGCCTGCTGTGAATGGAGAGCTGCACTGTGAAGGTTAGGGATACCATATTTTAACATTCAAAAAATGGGACACTCCATGAGGAGGGAGGGTAGCCCCACCCTGCCACCATCCACTCCCTCTCACTGCCCGGCACAGAAACCCCAACCCATCCAACCCCCCTGCTCCCTGTCCCCTGATCACCCCCTCTCGGGACCTCTGCCCCTAACTGCCCCTTGGGACTCCACCCCCTATGTAAGCACCCTTCTCCTTGTCCCCAGCTGCCCCCTCCTGACATCTCCCAACTTCCTCCCTAGGACCCGACCCCTTACCTGTCCCCTGACAAATCCCTGGGACTCCCATTCCTATCCAGCTGCTACCTGTCCCCTGACTGCCTCCCCGAACCCCTGACCCATCTTACCCCCCTTCTCCCTGCCCCTGACTGCCTCCCTGAATCTCCACCCCATCCAACCCCCCCGCGCTCCTTCCCTTTGACGGCCCCCCAAACCCCTACCTCTCCCGCAACCCAGCCCCCTAACTGTCCACTCAGACCAGCAATGTCCTGGCTCCATTGCAGTGCCCAGACCGCTCCTGCATAATGCTAGTGGCTTGTGCTCCCCACCGGAGCCACAGCCGCCTCTCTCCCCAAACGCTGCCTGGCGTGGTGTCTGAGGCTGCAGGGAGGGGTCATGGCTGCTGGAGGCCCCCCTGATGCGAGCGCTCGTCTGGCTTGGCCATCGTATTTTGAGGCCTGCAGGAGAGGAGAGGAAAGGAGGGAGAGCAGGGGAGGGGCTCTGGCGGCTGGAGGCCATGAGAGGTCAATTCGGCCGAGCCACCCTGTCAGCAGTGCCGCGCCCTCGCATTGGAAGAGAAATCCCGACCTTTTGAGAGTTTTACAAAATCCTCCCGGATGGCTATTTAAAACTCCAAAGCTGACTTGTCCATGAAAATACGGACGTAGGATACCCTGAGTGAGAATGTCCTAAAGGAGTTAGGCTTTGGCCAGATATCCCCTTCAGAAGACTTCCCCAGACTGGATTAGAAGATACTGTGTGGACCTCACCCTTGCAGCCTCCAAAGAAGGAATGGGTGGACTAAAGGACAGTGCCCTCTCTATCTGAGTCTAGTAACGGAGTACGTGGATCCACCAGAAGTTAAAATGAAATAGGGGAAGGAGAGGCTCCTACAAGGACTGGGCAGCTTTAGGTACAGTAACCAGCACGTAGAGGACTCCACCTCTGAGCCATGGAAGCAGAAATTGACTTTTCCCTTTCCAGATTAGGTAATATTCAGAGGGAATCTAGCACCCGCCTTCCAGATTTGACACTCAAAATTCAGGATGCTCAAGCTCAGTTGGCAGCTGTTACTGTCCATTTCTCAAAACAAATATAACTGGATCCACTAAGTACTTGCTGTAGAAAAAGTAGGATAAAATTGAGCAAGAAATGCTTCCCAGGGTTATTAGAACTGGAATTGCTATTTTCAACAGCCATGCTTTTTTTGTTAAAGGAAGAATAGTTGATATTGCATCGGCTAAATTCCCAAGAAAGAAAGAAGTAGAAGAACAAAAGAATAATAAAGGCACCTCAACTTTTCCTCATTTATGTAGGACAGTCTTATAATGTGCATCCAGATATCCTCCAATCACACAAGCTGAAAATTGTTCCACTTTACTGCAGTTCTATAACCATATGGGAACCAATCCTGTCTGTTCTGTGCACATCTAAAATTCCTGCTGAATGACCTGCCCTGGGAGCAAGTTACCAGTGACCCAGGGCTGCGGAGGAAGGGTGGGGGAGAGTCCAGGGCTGGGGCGGCAGGAGGTGTGTGTGTGGGGCAATGGTGGGGGGTAAAGAGGGAGCCCAGATCTGGGGTGGCAGGGGGTGTGAGTTATGGGGGAGAGCCCAGGGCTGGGGCAGCAGGGGGGTGCGTCAAGAAGCCCAGGTCTGGGACGGGGGGCAGCCAAAATTTTTTTTGCTTGGGGTGGCAAAAAACCTAGAACCGGCCCTGGGGGCCGGCAGCGGGCTGAGTGGGGCCTACATCCGGTTCCCCAGCTGGTAGAAGCTGGAGGATGGAACTCCAGACTTTTGAAAGTTTAGAATAAGTGATGCTCCCAGGGGAGGGATGGGGGGGCATGCAAGGTGGAAGTTTCGCCTACGGCGCAAAAATATCCTCGCACTGGCCCTGATGGTGGGAGAAGTGTTTAGTTGAATGTGTGGGCAATTGCTTTTGATTGTGGAGACTGAGGAAATCCATTTTGATTTGTTTAGGAGTGAGGGAAGCTGATTTGTGAAAAAATTTGATTGGGGACAGGAGTTGATTTTGATTATGGAGATATCAGTTATAAATGTGCTGACGTGGATAGGTGGGTTAGAATTAATTTTGAACAGGGCGGTAAGAAGGACTGATTTTGCCTAAGGAGAGGGCTTAATTGTACATGTCAACTACTATTGACTTTGAGTGGTCATGTGATTTTGAGTGGAAGGGGAAGAAGAAAAGGATGAAAGCATGGACAGATGGGATTAAAAAAACACATAAGAGTAGTAAGAAGGGATAATGATTTTTTTCCCAAATGATGAAAGTCACTCCATTCTCTAATATTTATTGACATTAACAGCAGTCATACAAAGTTGAGAGGTTAAGTTTGATTGAAAGCCTGTAAGAGAAGGTGGCTCATGAGAATGGCCTCACTACTAACAGATAGTCAACTTTATGAAAATGTTTAGGAAGCCTTGAATTAATGAATCCTCACAACACATCTGTGATGAAAGTATGTATTTTCTAGCTGGGGAAGCTGAGGCAGAGAGGTATAATTCAATATGTAAGGTCCCCAGTTTGAGATTCAAATCTGGATCTGAATTTCCCCAATTCAGAATGCTAGATCTGGAACTTTGGTTCGACTCATTCTAGCCAGGGCCAGCTCCATGGTTTTTGCCGCCCCAAGCGACGGGAAAAAAAAAAGTCACGATCGGCAGCAGCACCACCGCACTGCTTTCTTCTTTGGAGGCAATTTGGCGACAGATCCTTCCCTCCAAGAGGGACCGAGGGACCTGCCGCTAAAGAGCCCGACGTGCTGCCCCTTCCCCTTGGCCACCCCAAGCACCTGCTTGCTGAGCTGGTGCCTGGAGCCGGCCCTGATTCTAGTGACCAGCTGTGAAGTTCCAATTAGGATCCTAATTCCTCCAGAGTTCAAGATGGTTTAGATCTAGGGTTTCATCTATGGTTTGTATTTAATATAAATTATTGCAATAGAACCACAACATGTCCAATCTATCCTCCACATTAGACAGCTGGGTAGCACATGCATAATTCTGTACATACAGCACTTTTCGTAATCTACTATGACAAATAGAACAAATGACAAACAAGTCATTTTGTTTTAGCCCTAAATCCAGAGCCCACCCACCCCCAGCTCATCTTAAATTAGGGTGACCAGATGTTCTGATTTTATAGGGACAATCCTGATATTTGGGGCTTTGTCTTATATAGGTGCCTATTGCCCCCCACACCCATCCTGATTTTTCACCCTTGCTATCTGGTCACCGTAGCTTAAATATCAGGCACTACCAAAAATATTTGAGTTAATTGGTATGAATCAATTCCAAATACAATCACTGTGCAAATTCAAAAGGAAGAGAAAACCTGGAGCAGAACCTGTGATTTATGCACTGGAACATAAGGCTAGTACCAAGCAGCAATCAGAGTAACAGTAGAACAGTGATATCATGGAAAAAACCACAATTTTTCATCGGAGTGACAATGGTTCAGGGATTGGGAACAAGGACTGTATTTTGACACAAGGCTAATGACAGCAAGAAAGGAAGATTCGGAGACCAACATGTATGCTTTCACCTACCATCTAAAAGCCCTCTCAAGGTTTCGGTGAAATGCTTACATTTGATCTTTGAGATTCTAAGCTTTCCAGTGCAGTAGAAAAGGAAGCATATCGTTAGTCCTTCTAGAGAAAAGAACAAATAATTTTATTTCCTCTCACTGATGAGACTGTTATAAAATATAATAATGTGATTTAAAACACCTATGTACAGTATGAGCTATATTCAGAAATGGTGAACCCCTTGCATTGAATCTGGAGCTTTTGAGACAGTGTTAGAATAAACATTGTTGGCATAACACCAAGTCAGTATTGATTGGTCTGCTAGTAGTGTGGGTTTAGATGGAAGGTACTGAGTGGATTGCCTAAACACTACCTAGGGAAAAAGCAGAGCTGATTAGAATTGTTTCAGCATTCAAAATCCTCAATGGCTAGTCATTAGCCAGGGTGCTTCTATACGCTGTCATACTCTTACTTTTCTGAGGGCTTACATTAATATATAATAATATCTTTCAAAAAAGGCTGTGTTTGTACAACCATGTCTTAGTTCAGTAAGACATCCAGGATAAAATTCAACCGAGTGTGAGCAAGCACAATTCCCACTGTAGTCCATGAGAGTTGTCTAGTTGTGCCTGCACTGAACTTGGCTCAGAAAAGGGGCATTGGGAGTAATTTTAAAACAGGGTTGCTATCACAATTATAGCCATGGGATACATGTACCTAAAAAGACTTCAACTGTGTGTTCTCTGAAGAAATACATAAAAAGGTCTGATTCCTAATCTCAGTTCAAGTGATTTGCTCCTCGGTCAGCAATCCATCCTCAGATTTGATGGTTCTTGGGGGATTTTTTTTTTTTTGCTCCAAGTTGCTATGCCAAATAGTTGTCCACTTTATTTTTTCATTAAAAGGCTGTTGGGGTGGCTTCTGAGACCTTGTCCACTCAGTAGCCTCTGAGGTCTTTTCCATTTGGCTCCCAAGAACTTGGCTCAACTTCGAACTTGTCACTGAGGTTTCTTTATTGGCATAGAGTCAAACTATACTTGAGTTGATCAGGCTCAAGTATAGGGAGTGGGTCCAGGGCATACCACACATCCAAAGTTACACAGCAAACCTCTTCCTTTATATACATTTACACATTACATTGCATTTCCTATACATCGTATCACAAGTATTGGGATTGACTTGGTCACTTTTGGTAAGAACCAATCCCTATGGAGCATGCTCTGTCCATGCACTATCCATGCATGACTTACTCATTACTTTGTCTTACATTCCAGGCTTATCTTATCCATTGTTATCTTATCCGTTGTAAAGGGGGAACAGCCCTCTTATTATTATTGTTGATGAGTACCATAAGGGGCTGCTTATCTCTCTAGAGTGCTGTTATGTGTCATAAAGGTTTGAATTAAAGCTTTACCTAATACTTGTTCATGCAGTATTAATCTATTGGCAAACTACACTGATTTCCGCTGATGACAAGCATTTCTTGATTTATTCCAATATAATTGTTGCATGTTCAGATAAAAATATGGCTGAATAAATACTTTCTGCTGTGTATGGGTAAGAAGAATACATAGAAATCTGACTTTACCACAGTACATGTATAAAACCAAAGCAATCTCTGAACCATTAGTGATTATCTGCAAGAACTGATAGAGAATGGGTAAAGTCCCATGGGACTGGAGAAGAAATAGTACCTATTTTCAACAAGGGGAAAAAAGGAGGACCTTGGGAATTATAGACCAATCAGCTAAACGTCAACAGAAAGTTACTGGAACAAATTATTAAACAATCAGTTTGTTCAAACCTAGAGGATAATAAGGTGGTAAGTAACAGCCAACATAGATTTGTCAAGAACTAGGGTTGTCAAGCGATTAAAAATATTAACCATGATTAATCGTGTGATTAATTGTGCTGTTAAACAGCAATAGAATACCATTTATTTAAATATTTTGGATGTTTTCTACATTTTCAAATATATTGATTTTAATTATAACACAGAATACAAAGAAGTGTACAGTGCTCACTATATTTATTTTTGTTATAAATATTTGCACTGTAAAAAAAATAGCATTTTCAGTTCCCCCATTAGAAGTACTATAGTGCAATCTCTCTATCATGAAAGTTGAACTTACAAATGGAGGATTCTCTGCACCTTGAGGTCTTCAAATCACAATTTGAGGACTTCAATAACTCAGACATAGGTTAGGGGTTTGTTACAGGAGTGGGTTAGATTCTGTGGCCTGCGTTGTGCAGGAGATCAGACTAGATGATCATAATGGTCCCTTCTGACCTTAAAGTCTATGAGTCTATGTAGAATTATGTACAAAAATACTTGCATTCAAAAACAAAAAAATGTAAAACTGTAGTGCCTACAAGTCCACTCAGTCCTACTTCTTGTTCAGCCAATCACTCAGAGAAACAAGTGTCTTCACATTTGTGGGAGATATTGCCTGCTTCTTGTTGACAGTGTCACCTGAAAGTCAGAACAGGCTTTTCCATAGCACTGTTGTATCCAGCATTGCAAGATATTTATGTGCCAGATGCAATAAAGATTCATATGTCCCTTCATGCTTCAACCTCCAGTCCAGAGGACGCGTGTCCATGCTGACGACAGGTTCTGCTCAATAATAATCCAAAGCAGTACGGACATCTGAGGAAAGGTTGAAAGTTCTGGGTATGTTTAGTCTAAAATAGAAGACTGAAGAGGGACATCAGAGTCTTCAAATATATGAAAAGTAGTTTTAAAGGGGATGGTGATCAATTATTCTCCATGTCCACAAAGAGTAGGACAAGCAGTAATTGGCTTAGTTTGCAACAAGCTAGAACATAGTTCTAGCACAACAATGAAAGAACAGAGACTTTGCACTAAAACCTCTCTTCTGTGGTGTTTACAATCTAAACTGGATTGAAAATACAACAAAAACAATAGCACATCTTGGTGGAGAGAGCAATAAGGACTGGGCTGGATTGCTCTTCCTGTGAGAATGTATGAATGTATTGATCTGCATGGAGAGCAGATCAATAGAAGCTGTTTAGTTTTGCAGATTTCTTGTAACTCTTTATTTTATTAATTTCACTTTCTTTCTTTGGGGGGTTATTATAGAAAAGCTGTGGTAGAAGTGTTGTGGGAGGGATTTGAATAGATATGACCAAGTGGTCGAAAAATAGCAGAAGACTTCTTCCATGCTGCCCTTTGATGCCTAGAACAGGCCAAAATGGGAGAGGGAGAAGGGTCCCAAAGGAAACAGGTAGAGGAGGAAGCTTGGTAGAAGATAAGGGAGCCATAGAGAAAGGGCAGGAGGCAGTGTAAGCATGTATTCATGTAACAAATGCTGAGGTAGGAGGAGAGGGTTATAGAAAGCAACTAACAGGAGGCTGAGGATGGAAGCAGGCCGTCTCTCGCTTCCTCATACATCCAAATCTGGCTTGTTGCTTTATCTGTCACAACCCCATAATTCTATCCCCTTGGTATTTCTTAGCTCACAGCAATTTCCGAGTGCGTAAGTTAGACCATCATATGTCACCCCTGAATTTCACCCTTTATGACTAAAATACATAATAA
This sequence comes from Chelonoidis abingdonii, assembly GCF_003597395.2. NCBI lineage: Eukaryota > Metazoa > Chordata > Testudines > Testudinidae > Chelonoidis > Chelonoidis abingdonii. The sequence goes on along the minus strand of NC_133778.1, from coordinate 36,595,330 downwards.
ATATAGTGTATGTTATGTTCATACAGTTTATATAACTTTTCCTGAATTGTCTAATGGTAGTATTCTAAAGGGTCTTTGTCCAGGAAATAAGAACTATTGTATAGAACTATAATTCCAGATTCATGTGCGAAATGGATTGAAGTAGGTTTTATTTTAAGTTTGTTCCCCCAAATGCACCAAGAGATCTTGTATACAGAACAGCAAAATATTTGTCTTCAGAAGGTACGACACGTATTATCTTTTGGTTTAGTAGAGAGCAAAAGTGTTGCAAGCACTCTTTGCACAAAACATTGCAATTAGTGTTTATATAATGCAAAAAGCTTGTTTAAAGGGGCACTGTCAGCTTGAAATCTGGGCAGTTTCAAAGAAGTGTTTAAATGCTCCTTCACTGACTATTCCTGGCTTTAAGCTCCCCTGCCAGTTTTTGTAGTTTTGCAATCACATTTCCCTTTTTTAACATTCTTTCCTGTGTTGTCATATGAAAGGCCCATCCACGCCGGAAAAGCTGACTGATTACATTTGGGAAACAGTAAAATTATTACACAAAAATTGCTGTCTAGTGCACCAAAGAAAGACATTGAAAGAGCAGAAAACTGTTTTTCTCTGATCTCCTTAGTAATCCCAGGGTGATACTTGTAACTAAGATAGGAAAGAAATTCAGACAAATGTGATTTCTACTTTGACTGTATCCCTTTGTAGCTGTTTGATTGACGTGCCCTATCTCAGTGTTCCCTTTAAATAAAGGGTGGGCCCGCTGATCCAGAGGGGTGGGCTGTAGGGATAAAATCCTAGTTCCAGACCAGATGTTCAGACTCCCATCTGGAAGTCCCTTCCTGAGTTGAAGGAAACCCCAGGCAACTGAAACAAATGCAGGAGAACCTAGCTAGGTAGGGTAACTAGATGTCCCGATTTTATAAGGACAGTCCTGATATTCAGGTCTTTTTCTTATATAGAAACTATTCCCCCCCCTCACACCGCATCCCAATTTTTCACACTTGCTATCTGGTCACCCTATAGCTAGACCTTCTAGAGCCCATAGAAGCAAAAAGCAATTTTATGAGAAAAAGCTAAGACGGAGTAGTGGACAGTGAAATCTCTAGTTTTGTGCTTTGAGATTATTGAATTTCATGAAGGCAAAATGGCCAGAAACCCTACTAGTTTGTTCTAACTGCTGCAGAAAACCTAGAAATAAGCCCCAAATTCCTAAGGATTCTCACTACTTGAGACTCCTGCTAAATTCCCACCCAACTGCATGGACCTTGACCCTGACACAATGGGACTGGGACTTAGAGCTGTAACTTCAAGACAGTTGCTGATTCTTGCCCCTTTTTCATAGAATGTAATATTTTGAGATGTTTTATTGTTACGGAGTTCAAAATTTTAAGTTTGTTCGTTACAGCCCAGTATCCTTTCTCATTTCTTGGGAGGGAGGCAAGACTTATCTGTAGGACACACACTACAGTTACCAGTGGCCTTGTTTGTATTTACTACTTAAAGAGAGTTGTCCCTAAGGGAGGGAGATCCTTCCCTGAGCACAAAAAAACCGTAGGCTTTGAATTTTAAATTACTAGAGGTTTTTGAACAAAGCTGTCTTTCAGCATCCCCAGCTGCAGAGCTATAAGCTGTTAACTAAGAATCCTTTGCTTGGGTTTTATTTTCTGTTACCAGGAGCAGTCGGCCATCTGCTTGGGAAAGGAAGAGCTATGCTTTGCTGCTTTTGGAAGCCAGGGTCACAAATACAGCACTGCAGTTCTTAGCAGGTGATGTGTTCATATGGTTTCATATCACAAAACTTGTCTGTGACTTCTCACATTTTTCCAAGTTGCTATCCAGTCTTGTTTAGCTTGCAAGATCTCACAGGAGTGAGAGTGTGACTTAAACTATGTATCTTTAAAGATACTGTCTATGGAGGTTCTCACCATTTCCTCACTAACATTGTGGCAGATGAACAGATCAGTCTCAAACTCTGGGGTGCATCCTCAGCTCATGCTACCACATGAGACATTTGAACCACTAGAGACCACCAGAGCCTGCTGTGCACTCCCCTTCAGAGGTATACTAAATGAGGATGCTTGGCATCTCCTCAGCATCTTGGAGCTTGCTGGTCTTCCTTGGTATTAGAGTATTTGTTGGGGGGCGCGAGGGGGAGAAGAAGGAGTAGTTGTCAGCCTCCTCAATGCATAGGCATCTGCAGGAAAATGTCCTCTGTACTCCACTGTCTCCTGAAGAGTACAGTGCTGGAGCTGAAGTTGGTGCTAGAAAAGGCATTGATCCTAGAGAAAAATACCTAGATCATTTGTAGAGGAAGGGGTGATGCCTCAGGAGCCTTACCTGGGTAGATGCCTCATTTGGAGGTGACTCTTCACAAGTCAGCATTCCATGTACCTAGAAGACCACTGGGCTTCGCTACAGCTGACCCATATGAAAGTCTTGCCCTATCCCACAAAGCTTGGAGCCTCTCCGCACTCAGTATACAAAACAGGACTGAGTGAAAGTTGGGACTCAACAGAAAAAAGCAAGTCTAGCCCCTCATAGGTTACTACAGTTGGAGCTAAAGTTGTGGTGATTAGAATGGTTGGAGAGATTCTTCACAGCCTGCAGTCAACAAGTAACATCCTGCAGTGTAAGAACCTGAGTTTAGAGCATGCACGGTAAGGAACAGGCCTCAAGCCTACCTACAGGTTCTTAAGAATTTCTACATTACTAATGTGAGAGGCACTAGACCAGGGGTTAGCAACCTTTCAGAAGTGGTGTACCGAGTCTTCATTTATTCACTCTAATTTAAGGTCTTGCATGCCAGTAATACATTTTAACATTTTTAGAAGGTCTCTTTCTATAAGTCTATAATATATAATTAAACTATTGTTGTATGTAAAGTAAATAAGGTTTTTAAAATGTTTAAGAAGCTTCATTTAAAATTAAATTAAAATGCAGAGTCCCCCGGACCGGTGGCCAGGATCCGGGCAGTGTGAATGCCATTGAAAATCAGCTCATGTGCCACCTTTGGCACACGTGCCATAGGTTGCCTACCCCTAGGCTGGAGCATGTTCAATTAAATTTCACTTTACTTTTGTGGCAAGGAGTTGGGGTTGGCCAAATCTTTGGATTTTAGCAAGCAATTGCCCCAGCTTAGTCTGATTTAGTAATCTGCATATTTGCATATATAATCTGGAATATTGAGTTTGTCAGCTTTCATACTCTCCCAAATCCATGCATTTTAGTAAGTTCGTGGTCTAATACAATCTTGTGTGATAGGCAGAGGTATATCTGGCTATAGTACTTGTTATACAGCACTGTAAATGTGCACGACATTTTATCATACAGATAAAAATAGAGATGAAGATTTTTTTAAATGACTAGAAATTTTTGGGTGCCCAAAACAATACACCATAAAGGGGCCTGATTTTCAGGGAGTGAGTGCTCAGCACTTTCTGAAAATCAGGTCCTTTTAAGATCTCTCAAGTTAAGCACCCAAAAACTGGGGCACCCAATATCACTTTAAACAAAATCTTTTCTTGGTTGCCTGCCCAGAAGAGTTTAGTTTATTCATATAGCTGTGTGGCTCTTTAAAATGATTAAAATAAGATCAACACATCCCACATCTTTTCAGTGCTCTCTCTTGCCTCATTAGTACAGTATCACAAATTATTTCTCTTTAAAATCATCATGGTAATAAAATGGTTAATCGGTCTTATCATGCTTGAAAAAACAAAACCTATTTGAAATGAGAGCAGATCATTGTACAAAGCCCTGGATACCTGCACTGTTAAAGATGGAACAACATAAGGTCTGCCTCTAAAAGTGCTATCAGTCTGTTTGTACTAAAATGTCCAGTAGAGGTACTATCATTCGGTCAGTCTGGACAATCTTTCTGCTTCATTTCTTTATGCTCTAATTCTTTGTCCACTAGCAAATTATCTCTGCTTCACTTTACCTCCTGCCAGGAGGTAGTACTGTTATCTTTAGTAGCTATCTTTAATGCTAATCTATAGATTTGGCCAGCAGAGAGTCCTCAAATACCAGTGGAGCCAGTATTCTTTTTCTGGAGACTTTAGTATGCTTGCCCCATGATGCAGTTGGTCTCCAGTGACCTTGGGAGTGATTGCCACAAGGTTCCTATCAAACAGGGTGGCCAACATGAGCCTGAGAGGGAGCCAGAATTTACCAGTGTACATTGCCAAAGAGCCACAGTAATATGTGATGATATGCGCACAAACATAATCATTATATAAGTTGATAATGTATATTCATTATACATTTATAATGTATAGTTAACCATAATAACAACTTAATCTTTTCCTTAGTAGGACTTCTGGCAATCTTTGCTTTCAACAATTCCCTTGAAGTTTGGTTTGTGTTCAGTTGTGCTCACATGCAGCAGTTCCCTTTAGTGGCTGTCTGTCAAAATGGATAGTTGCTTGGATTTTATGTATGAGTGTGGAGAAAACAGACTCACAAAGATAGGTCAAGGAAAACATCGAGATTAATTTTAGGGCTGCACCTCTGATGTTGGGGTATTTATCCTTTGTTACAGAATTCCAGGAAGTAAGGATCTTCTCTGTCTTCTGAACAGATTTCAATCTGTCATCTTCAAAAAGTTCTATTATTTCCATCTGGGATGTTGCTTCATCAGTGACTAAAGGGGGCTTCAGACAATCGGCTTCAGCACTAAAAGGGTCAATCAGAAATCTGATTTGAGGTCTTTTCTGCTGTAAATCTTGGAATCTTTCCTCAAAACTGTCCTTAAGATCTTTAATCACGCTTGCATACCTAGTTGTGCTTTGTTTTAGGGGTTCTGCTGTATCTTCTTTTGATCTGGCTTGAAGTTGTGATATTGAGGGAAAGTGTGTCAGTTCTCCCTCAAGCATTTGTCTGTGAAACAACTGCAGTTTGTTCCTGAACGCAGTATGCCTTGCACTAGATCAGACAGCAACCAGAATTTTCCTTGTAAATCCACATTTAGTTTATCCAAATGTAGCAGCATGTCTGCAAGAAATGCCAACTCTAGAACTCATCCAGGATCTGTAAGTTTGGGGTGTATTCTGTACTTCTCCTTCATAAACAATTTTACTGGTTCCAGGAGCTCAAAAAAATGGGAAATAACTTTACCTCTTGAGAGCCATTGAACTGCACAGTGAAATGGCAAATCATCAGGGGAGTCATCTTCATCCAATTCTTCAATTAGATTTTGAAATTGTCTGTGATTGAGTGCTGTCATAAACAGATAGTTAAGGGTTAATGCCTCTTTTACCTGTAAAGGATTAAGAAGCTCAGTAAACCTGGCTGACACCTGACCAGAGG
>NC_133778.1:36577299-36585915 GCF_003597395.2 Chelonoidis abingdonii | reverse complement strand
ACTAACCCTAATTTGAAATGGCAATACCGATTTCAGCACTACTCCCCTCGTTGGGGTGGAGTACAGCTATTGATATTAAGAGCCCTTTATATTGAAATAAAGAGCTTCATTGTGTGAACGGGTGCAGGGTTAATTCAGTTTAACGCTGCTAAATTTGAAATAAACTCGTAGTGTAGACCAGGCCTAATAATACTAGTATAGTGTTGATGAAAGCTGTTGGCTTGACAGTGCTAGAGAAAGAAATCCTCTGTTTTATTCATGATAGGTATGTCAGTGGCTGAACAAGCATAAGGTTGCTATGCCAGAGCAGACCGGTTGTCCATCTAGCCCAGTATCTTATTTCCAACAGTGGGCTAAACCAGTTGCTTTACTGGAAACTGTAAATCTCACCCCTTAGTGGACAAATTTAATGCACTCACAGATGTGTCCATGCTCACATCTAAAGAGATTTCCTGTAAAGGAAGAGCGAATAGGTCCATACTTGGTCTCTCAGCTGAGTCTGCCAATGAAGCAGCCACTTGGAATGGTGATGATTGTGATGTAGACACTTAGGCCGACAACTTCAAAGATATTTAGGTCCCATTGGGAGTTAGGCACCTATCTGTGCCACCTATTATTAATATTGTACAATGTTAATATTCTCTAGGTGGTTCATATCTCTTGTGTTTTCCATTTCTATGTTTGTACATTAAGGTTTTTTCCTTTTACTGTTTGTATTTTAAATTATATTGTCTATTTGTCCAAACTATTAATTTTGAAAAACTTTTACATTCCAAATATACACTCTCTTCATTTTGAGGAGAACTCTGCCTGCTCTACAGCACAATGCATGAGATCAATGGCTGTTGCTATACAAGAAGATGTCTTCCCCAAAACATACTCATTGCTATTACACTATTTAAATGTGGGCTTCCACATTTAAAGTATCAGAGAGAGATTGGATAGTTCTGTTACTCCAAGTTCTCTGCTGTGGGTCTGCTGAACACTTGGTAAATTAAAACTAAAGATCTGATCCAGCATATATTTCTAGTTTTCTGAGACTCACAAGCCTAGAAAGACCATAGATGCTGTCTATGAGAGCCAACTTGTCCCATCCCTCTAGAAAGCAAAGAGTTCTTGGGGTTCCTCTGTTTATTCCTTCCCATCATCATATTGTTGCTCCCTTGCTGATCTCTGAAACAGTGAGGTGAGCTAGGGAGAGTCTGGTATCCTTGGACAGGTTCCCCTTTAAAAATTCTTTCCTGATGTTCACTCAGCTAGGGAACAGTCCAGGCCTGCTTTATAATGTGAGCAAGTCCCTGTTGTTATCGACTGGACACAGCCATAAACTGCACCAAGTGTTGGCCAAATTCCAGTGAAGGCTTTTCTAAATCCTTCCTGCAGTTTCATTTGAATAAAACATTCTTCGCATCCTGCTCTAAATGTTTGTATCATTGCTGTGCACTCATTCCACCCCAGGGCCAGCTGCATTTCAACAGTGGGTGATGTGATTCTGCATATCTCATACTTACATAGCAAAGATCATGATGCTAATTTAGTTAATGTTCATAAATCTCTTCAAGAACTTCATATGTAAATGATTTAGAGCCACATTGTGCCTGGCATTTATGAAAGTGTGAAAGTTATGGGAGGATGCAAGTAGTCTTTTCTTTGCAGACCCTGGGTATGGGGTAGGTATAGCTGCATTACTTGCACACAGTGGAATGGAGAAACTATTCCTTCTCTACACTCCTGGGTGTATACAAAGTAATAGAGCCCTCAGAGATCTTATTATGGATGCTTCCCTGAGAAACGTAAAGCTTTATTATTTGTTTTTGTTTAGACTATAAACTCTTTGATTTATTATGTGCTTTGAAATTTTTAACTTGCAAAACTCTAAAAACGCACATCTGTGTTGACTTTGTACAAGTCAAATCAATGAACTGGTATCACACTCTTAAGCTGTAAGCTGGTATCACACTCTTAAAAACAACATCCCACTTATATAAACAGACCTTGAGGTGTGTTTGAGAAAGGGGTCATGTGCACTGAAGGAATATTTTAGGCTTGACCTGACAACAGCTTGTGATACTTCAAACTACCAGTTTGTAGATCTGCTAGATTCTTTATTGAAAATTGTATGAGCTCTCCCTTTTGTTACAATTATTGTGCATTACAAGTTCATTTGTTTGCCAGAATTTATTTTCAGTACAGCTATTAATCAGTTATGGCCTTATCCTGCAAATATGCATACAATTAACATTAACAATGTGACTGGAACCACCTTCATGCTTAAAGTTAACCAAATGTGTGTTTGTAGGATTGGAACTTTAGGTGATAAACTTTGCTTATCAGGTTTTAATCATTGTCCCAGGGTGGCAGTAGCCCTTTAAGAGGGATGAGGCCATGCACCTGTGACAGGTCAAGGGGCCTCCAGTTTGGCTTTGAGAGAAGGTACCAGAGGAAGGGAGGGTGGTCTGGTCTGAAAGTCATTCAGTCAGGAAAGAAGCAGGCAGGCAGTGATGGCTGGGGATCTCAGTGCCTGCTCCTTGGGAATACGAAAACAGGCTGAAAGCCCAGCGGCCTGGGTAGTGGGAGCAGAAGCAACAGAAAGTTCGGTAGGACAGGCTGATAGTCCCTTAAGATGGCAGGCATTGGGAACTGGCAGGGAGAAAAGGATTTCTAGGGAGAGCTGTACTAAGTTGAGGGAGTATAGGAGAATGTTGCAATAGGCCCCGAAGCAGGAGGAATTGAGAGAGACAGAATAGCTATAGCCCAGATGGGCTAAGAAACTGTTTGTTAGGTTTTGTCTATTTTTGTGAGATAAAACTGTCTGGAAAAGAGTTGCTGAGTGTGGCAATGGATCCCTCATGGGCTGGGGATAAGCCAGCATCCTGCAGTCATCTTCTTCCTTCTTTTAATAATGACTAGGAATCAAATAAATACAATTCTGGAATTATTACTGCTTATACATGGACTGTGATACAAAGACTCCAGCAAAGAATAAAGCTTCAGAGGATCAGTGGGATGAAAGACTTTTCAGGGTACAGTTTGGCATAACTTAAAAATCTTCCCTGGGAAATCACAGTAAATCCCAGCAGTACTTCAGAAAATACAACTCATCAGGGCTTACATCATGCACACAGAGGTGTGGAGAAACTGGCAACAGTTTCTTAGCTACAGTTCTTAGTATTTGAAATCTTCAACTTTTGAGAATGGAGAATCTGAGTCTCTTTTCTATTTAACTCTGAGACCATGTTCAAAAAATATTGTGACATTTTAATTGGATTTTAGTCCAACTGTGTTTGTTTATTTTTAATTCCATTTTCTCTTTTGAGACCAGTCTTTAACAATTGTGGAATCCAGGCAGCACTTCAGGAGTGAATGAAGGGGGTGGCCTATATCATTCTTGCCACTTCAGTTTGGCAGCTGCTTAGAGATGGAGTCTTAAAGCATCTGCAATGAAAAGGAGATAGGCTGTATTGGGCCATTGTTCTGATTTGGCCTGAGGACTGGGAGTTTGATACAGGCAATGCAGAGTATGTTTTCATATGGTGTGTGTAAATAATCCAAACTGGCATACCCACTAACTCTGAGTTAAGTCATTTATTCCTTTTAATATAAACAAATTCTCATCTACTTATCACGAATTTGTATTAGTTTTCTTGAGAAGTGCAGTGGTGTCTTGTGGCAAATTATGTGGCCGTCTTGGATTCATTCTAATTAACTCTGTCTAATTTGGCATTCAGTCAAGCCTTGTAGGGAATGCCACCTGATCGCACAGTGTTGGATGGTTTGAAGCTGGAATCCCCAGCACCCCCTGACCCCATGAAAGTATTCATAAACACTCTTGCAAGTGCACATTCATTTTCTGGACTTTAACCTGGGTTGTTCCTAAGAAGGAAAGAGCGTCCCAAAGATAGCAAGGGCATAGCCATTTCTGAGAAGAGCAGACTTGAGAAATTCTTCTTGAAAGCGTATGTTCTTCTTCGAGTGATTGCTCATATCCATTCCAGTTAGGTGTGTGTGCGCGCCGCGTGCACAGCCGTCGGAGAAACTTTTACCCTAGCAACACTCAGCGGGTCGGCTGGGCGCCCCTTGGAGTGGCGCCACCATGGCGCCGCATAAATACCTCAGCCGACCCGGCCACCCTTCAGTTCCTTCTTACCGCCCGTGTCGGTCGTTGGAACAGTGGAGTGCAGTTTACCTGACCTCCCCATTTTCCCTAGCTAATCGCTCGTTTTTTGTTCTTTGTGTACTTAATCGTCTCTGTTTTTAACATAGTTAATTTATTTATTGACAGTTGAAGTCTATAGTTGTTAGTGTATGTTAGTAATAGTTTTCGCGGGGTGGGGGCCTTCCCTTCCCGCGCCCGGTACCGTAAGCCATGCCTGGCTCGCCGCGCTTTTAGCAGTGTTCGCCTGCCATAGGCAATGCCGACAGGAGATCCACACGACTCCTGTCTTAAGTGCCTGGGGAATCGCCACTTATCTTCTAAAGTGCCAAGGAACTGAAGGGTGGCCGGGTCGGCTGGGGTATTTATGCGGCGCCATGGTGGCGCCACTCCAGGGGGCGCCCAGCCGACCCGCTGAGTGTTGTTAGGGTAAAAGTTTCTCCGACGGCTGTGCACACAGCGCGCACACACACCTAACTGGAATGGATATGAGCAACACATCTCGAAGAACAACAGTTACAAAGGTGAGTAACCTTGTTTTTCCTAACATTCCTGACAAGCTTGTATCTTTTCCCTTCCCCCTCAATCTTGATGCTCTGCCTTCCTCAATTCTAAGGGGAAATAATGGTGCCTTTTTTTTTTTTCATTCTCAGTAAGCAGATTTAATATCCTGGGAAGATTTGTGTTCCTGTCCAGGACTTTGGAACAAGAGACTGTCCGCACTGGGAACTTGACCCTGAGAAAAAGCTTAGAGAGAGGAGATTTGGGGCTGAATGCTGCCTAACAGAGGCTAGGAACTGTGAGCAAAGAAAATATCCTGTTGTTTGACTCCTCCTGTGCACAAGGAAACAGGACTTTGTACAGTCTTTGTAAATAAACAAGATTGCATCAAAGAACTACCTGTCTCCATCATCTGTTTCTCCCCCTAACTGAAACAACCCACTGGATCATGAATTTTGGCTAGCCACTGAGGTCTAAAAGAGTCAGTACTGGTGCAAGAGGTGGGATCTAGTTTTCAAGGAGAGAAATTATGAGCTAGTACTTTTCTTCTTAATTTGTAACCCACAGAGGCCCAAAGGGGAGAGTTGGATTGTCCCAGTTCATGTGATATAAAAGCCCACTATCTTTCAGGGAAAAACTCCCAGGGAGGCTTATCTGGCTCAGTTCAACATCAAAACCTAAATGAATGGCTGGGAAGAGATAGGGGGGATGGATTAGAAGCCAACATCAGTGGTCCAGCTCTGATATTTACCCCCAGAAAAGAGAGAGAGTTATCCAGACCTGGTAGAAGCTCTTGACATGTGTGGGACCAGCAATCAATTTGAGCTGGCTAAGGCTCTAGCTAAGGGCTAGAAGGACGGGGAAAGAAGAGACTTCATCTGAAGACACTTGTGTAACTGGCATATCCAGATACCAATGAGGGCAGGATACACTGGCAATGAACCAATTTATAAACACTCAGCCAGACTTGTGCTTTCAAATCAAGATCAGTGAGGGAGACCAAAGATACTATGGGAAACTATGGAATCTGCCACAGAACTTGAATCTTTCCATGCAGTAGTGTACCAGAAGAGGAAGAAGCCAGTAGTGAGGAAGATGGAAGTTGATTGGCATGAATCCTTCAAGTATAGATCTGTATTGAAGATGTATGATAGAAAAGGGGATTCCAATCTGGTTTAGGACATTTTTGAACAATTAGAAAAAGCGATGAATTCAGTTTGTAAAACAAGGAAAATCAGCAATAATTGAAAAATTAAGGAAAGCAATTCAGTTAAATAGTACTACTGGAACTGTGAAAAAATTGATAACAGAAAGGAGGATTATTATAAATATAAAGCTGGCCAGGTCAGAGTATCACAATTCCCTAGTGAAAGCCCCTCTCCCAGTTTGGGAAGTGAGGGGAATCTAAGCGGAAGGGACAAAGTGCGGAGGTGCAAGAATCAGCCCTACAGTTGTTTTAGATCTGGGCCATAAAACAACAGTAATGAGAATTTGGCAATTTAATATGTAATAGGATCTGTGAAATGTGTGGGAATACTGGACACTGGCTCAAACACAAGTTGTTAAACCGGACATGCTAAAAAGGCTAAGGAATAAATAGGGGATCCAAAATTGAATCATCTAAGGAGAAGCAAAGAGAACTTCTACGGGGTGAAAGTCAGGCAGGATATAGAAAATTAGTGCAGGAAATATGATGCTTGTGTGGCAAAGAAAGGTCCCTCTAAGACTGGGAGAGCCCGTATGTGGCAGCATCTCATTGAGGCACCAAAGGAGTGCATTACTGTTGATTTGCTTAGGCCTCTGCCTGAGAGAGAGACTGGCAATCAATATTTGCTGGTAGCTATGGACTGTTTCACATAATGGTCTGAAGCTTACCCAATAAGAAACCAAGTAATAGTGACAGTAGCAAAGATTTTAGTGAATGAATTCTTCACCAGAGTTGTGATTCCAGATGTTAATTGGCTTTATCTGAGGAGAACTTGGAAGGGATTTGAAGGAAGTTGGGTTAAGGGCTAACTTTTTTCCATTGGCTTGTCTACATTATTCAAGTTGCAAATGGGTATCAACAGGTGTAGCTAAAATGGCATTGTACATGCTTTATCTTTATCTATACTTACAACTAAACTGTATGTAACATCAGTTCAATGGCACTCATTACTGACTTCCATTGTCTGTAATAGGGTTTTTTTTTTCCGCTGTAGCCAAGCTCCCAGCAATTTCCAGTGCTGAAGATATTTATTTCTACTGACTGTAAACCAGCAATTGTGTATTCCTAATATTTTCTGTTCACTTTTTAATAATTAAAGGCAAATTTCAACTATGGGATTTTCCTGTTTGAGGAATATTTTTTCTGCTTTAAATCCTTAGCATTATAACTCTTTTAGGGAAGTATCTTCACTCCCACTCCTTGATTACATTTCCTAAAAGAAGATGAAAAGTCAGGAGAGGATTCATTATAGAAAAGTTAGTATCAGCTGACCATACCATTGTATCAAAAGGGATTAATACTGTAATGTGAAGAGCAAGTTCTCTCTTGCCTTCCTACAAGAGCACAAAACCAGGCAAAATAACTCAGCCACATAAATATGCCAATGTGTATTACTAATTAATAATTGTAATTTAAACTAAATATTTCTGAATTATTATATATCCTTTAAACTTTCATTCTTATACATGCTGGGTGAGTTTAGAAAGATGCTCTCGTCTCTTGGGAGGGGGTGCAGTGGCTGTGCTGTAAGGATGAATGAGATACAGCAGTCACTCCATGCACTGGGAGGGATTAAGTTAGCAGAGGTATCTAGTCTCCAAAATTTGGCCAGGCTCTATAATAACTTAGTATGAGTGCTGGCAGTAAAAGTTAAAATGTTCTGGTAACATGACTAAGAAGATTTAGGCCCTCTTTGAATATTAGATTATTTTTGATGGTGCTATTTTGTTTCTGTGTTACACACATGTAACCCAGTTATTATTGATTCCCTTTTATATATACCTGCCCCTCTACTTGACACCACCAACCCAAAGCTGCTGTGACCTATTCTTCTTCTCTAACTGCCCCAAAGCCCTGAAACTAGGCTAGGTTCAGAAGCTAGTTGTTTTGAATATATTGGTACTGGGTCACTTCTTCTCTTCTACAAGGAACTATTATTGTGTAAAAATAAGTAGCACTAATTGATGTTAAAATACTAGTAGTAGTCATTATTATGTATTCAGACTATTATAACTATACAGATTAGAATTAATTAGGAATAGGCAAGGCCAGGGCCAAACAAGAAAATAGTTATATACATGTATTGCTATGTTTAGGAACAGCTAAGAGCAATAATTTATACTGAATTTCTCTCAATCCTCTAAAGTCCACTAAATTGTGGATTATGTTGCAGGTATCTGAATGTATTCAGCAGGAGGAACCCAGGTGCCTGCACTGAATGTAAGGAAGAATGAGACAAGGGATAAAAACACCAGGTGGTGCTGAGATGGTTTAGGAGGCTCTAATCCAGTGGTGTGCAAACTATGCCCACTGGCCACATCCGGCCCACCAGCCAATTTAATGTGGTCCTTGAGCTCCAGCTGGGGAGCAGGGTCTGAGGCTTGTCCCGCTCCTGTGCTCCAGCCGGGGAGTGGGGTTGGGGGCTGCTCTGCACATACATGCCACAGCTCCTGGAAGCAGCGGCATATCCCTCCTCTAGCTCTTATCTTTAGGGGCAGTCAGCGGGCTCTGTGTGCTGCCCCCACCCCAAGCACTTCCCTTGCAGCTCCCAGTGGCCAGGAACTGTGGCCAATGAGAGCTTCAGGGGTGGCACCTGCAGACAAGGCAGCACACAGAGACACCTGGCCGCGCCTCCATGTAGGAGCCGGAGAGAAGCATGCCACTGCTTCCAGGAGCTGCTTGAGGTAAGCACCACCTGGAGCCTGCACGCCTAAGCCCTTCCCATGCCCCAACACCTTGCCCCAGCCCTGATCCC